>NW_027477653.1:0-61649 GCF_051020955.1 Megalopta genalis | reverse complement strand
TTTGGCATGGATTTCCAGCTAAAGCTTCTGCACCGCATTGATTTGCAGCTGAATCATGTGTTTCGCATGGATTTGAAGCTAACTCGTTCGTTTCGCCTGTATTTGAAGCTAGATCACTTATATCGCAAGTATTTGAAGCTAAATCATGTGTATCGCGTGGATTTTGAAGCTAACTCGTTTGATTAGTCTGCATTTGAAGCTATATCACTTATACCCCAAGTGTTTGAAGCTAAATAATATGTTTCGCGTGGATTTGAAGCTAAACCTTCTACATCGCATTGATTTGAAGCTAAATCATGTGTCTCGCATGGATTTGAAGCTAAGACTTCTACATCACATTGATTTGCAACTAAATCATTTGTTTCGCATGGATTTGAATCTAAGCCTTGTCCTTCGAATTGATTTGAAGCTAAATCATGTGTTTCATATGGATTTGAAGCTAAACCTTCTACATCGTATTGATTTGAATCTAAACCTTCTACATTCTATTGATTTGAAGCTAAACCTTCTACCTCTTATTGCTTTGAAGCTAAACCTTCTACATCGCATTGATTTGCAGCTAAATCATGTGTTTCGCATGGATTTGAAGCTAACTCGTTCGGTTCGCCTTTAGTTGAATCTACATTACTTATATCGCTAGTATTTGAAGCTAAATCATGTGTATCGCGTGGATTTTGAAGCTAACTCGTTTGATTAGTCTTCATTTGAAGCTATATCACTTACACCCCAAGTGTTTGAAGCTATATCATTTGTTTCGCATGGATTTGAAGCTAAACCTTCTTGATCGCATTGATTTGCAGCTAAATCATGTGTTTTGCATGGATTTGAAGCTAAGCTTTCTACTTCGCATTCATTTGAAGCTAAATCATTTGTTTCGCATGGAATTGAATCTAAGCCTTGTCCTTCGAATTGATTTGAAGCTAAATCATGTGTTTCGTATGGATTTGAAGCTAAACCTTCTACATCGCATTGATTTGAAGCTAAACCTTCTACATTCTATTGATTTGAAGCTAAACCTTCTTCATCGCATTGATTTGCAGCTAAATCATGTGTTTCGCATGGATTTGAAGCTAACTCGTTCGTTGCGCATGCAGTTCAATCTAAATAACGTATATCACAAGTATTTGAAGCTAAACCATTTGATTCGCATGGATTTGAAGCTAAGCCTTCTACTTCGCATTAATTGGAAGTTAAATAACGTGTTTTGCATGGATTTGAAGCTAAACCTTCTACATCGCATTGATTTGAAGCTAAATCATGTGTTTCGCATGCAGTTGAAGCTAAATCATGTCTTTCACAAGTATTTGAAGATGAACCATTTGAATCGCATTGATTTGAACCCGAGCCTTCTACTTCGCACTGATTTGCAGCTAAACAATGTGTTTCGCATGGATTTGAAGCTGACTCGTTCGTTGCGCATGTAGTTAAATCTAAATTACGTATATCATAATATTTGTAGCTAAACCATTTGTTTCTCATGGATTTGAATCTAAGCCTTGTACTTCGAGTTGATTTGAAGCTAAATCATGTGTTTCGCATGGATTTGAAGCTAAACCTTGTACATCGCATTGATTTGAAGCTTATTCGTGTGTTTTGCATGGATTTGAATCTAACTCGTTTGTTTCCCCTGCATTTGAAGCTATATCAATTATATCGCAATTATCAGACGCTAAATCATTTTTTTCGCATGGAATTGAATCTAAGCCTTGTCCTTCGAATTGATTTGAAGCTAAATCATGTGTTTCGTATGGATTTGAAGCTAAACCTTCTACATCGCATTGATTTGAAGCTTATTCGTGTGTTTTGCATGGATTTGAAGCTAACTCGTTCGTTTCCCCTGCATTTGAAGCTATATCAATTATATCGCAATTATCAGATGCTAAATCATTTTTTTCGCATGGATTTGAAGCTAAGCCTTCTACTTCGCATTGATTTGAAGCTAAATCATGTGTTACGCTTGGATTTGTTGCTAACTCGTTTGTTTCGCCTGCAGTTAAAGCTAAATCTTGTATATCACAAGTATTTGAAGCCAAACCATTTGTTTCGCATGGATTTAAAGCTAAGTCTTCTACTTCGTTTTCATTTGAAGCTAAATCGTGTGATTCGCATGGATTTGAAGCTATATCATTTGTTTCGCATGGAATTGAAGCTACCTTGTTTGTTCCTTCTGCTTTTGAAGCAATATCACTTATATCGCAAGTATTTGAAGCTAAATCATACGTGTCGCATAGATTTGAAGCTGAACCTTCTACATCGCATTGATTTGAAGCTAAATCTTGTGTATCGCATGGATTTGAAGCTAAGCCTTCTACTTCGCATTTATTTGAAGCTAAATCACTTGTTTTCGCATGGATTTGAATCTAAGCCTTGTCCTTCGAATTGATTTGAAGCTAAATCATGTGTTTCGTATGGATTTGAAGCTAAACCTTCTACATCGCATTGATTTGAAGCTAAATCATGTGTCTCGCATGGAATTCAAGCTACCTCGTTTGTTCCTACAGTATTTTAAGCTATATCACTTATATCGCAAGTATTTGAAGCTAAATAATATGTGCCGCATGGATTTGAAGCTGAACCTACTACATCGCATTGATTTGAAGCTAAATCTTGTGTATCGCATGGATTTGAAGCTAATCCTTCCTCATGGCATTGATTTGAAGCTAAATCATTTGTTTCGCATGGATTTGGTCTAAGCCTTGTCCTTCGAATTGATTTGAAGCTAAATCATGTGTTTCGTATGGATTTGAAGCTAAACCTTAACATCGCATTGATTTGAAGCTAAACCTTCTACATTCTATTGATTTGAAGCTAAGCCTTCTACCTCATATTGTTTTGAAGCTAAACCTTCTACATCGCAATGATTTGCAGCTAAATAATGTGTTTCGCATGGATTTGAAGCTAAATCTTCTACATTCCATGGATTTGAAGCTAAATCATGTGTTTGGTATAGATTTCCAGCTAAACCTTCTGCATCGCATTGATTTGCAGCTGAATCATGTGTTTCGCATGGATTTGATGCTAAGCCTTCTACATCGCATTGATTTGAAGCTAAGCCTTCTATATTCTATTGATTTGAAGCTAAACCTTCTACCTCTTATTGATTTGAAGCTAAACCTTCTACATCGCATTGATTTGAAGATAAATCGTGTGTTTCGCATTGATTTGAAGCTAACTCGTTTGTCGCATGCAGTTGAAGCTAAATCATGTATATCACAAGTATTTGAATCTAAACCATTTGATTCGCATGGGATTTGATGCTAAGCCTTCTACTTCACACTGGCTTGAAGCTAAATCATGCCTTCCGCATGGATTTGAAGCTAACTCGTTCGTTTCGCATGCAGTTGTAGCTAAATAATGTATATTACAAGTATTTGTAGCTAAACCATTTGTTTCGCATGGATTTGAAGCTAAACCGTCTACATCGCATTGATTTGCAGCTAAATCATGTGTTTCGCATGGATTTGAAGCAAACCATCTACATCCCATGGATTTGAATCTAAATCATGTGTTTGGCATGGATTTGAAGCTAACCTTCTACATCGCATTGATTTGCAGCTGAATCGTGTGTTTCGCTTGGATTTGAAGCTAAACCTTCTACATCGCATTGATTTGAAGCTAAATCGTGTGTTTCGCATGGATTTGAAGCTAACTCGTTCGTTTCGCATGCAGTTGTAGCTAAATAATGTATATTACAAGTACTTGTAGCTAAACCATTTGTTTCGCATGGATTTGAAGCTAAACCTTCTACATCGCATTGATTTGCAGCTAAATCATGTGTTTCGCATGGACTTGAAGCTAACTCGTTTGTGTCACATGCAGCTGAAGCTATATCACCTATTTCCGAAGTGTTTGAAGCTCAATCGTTTGTTCCGCGTGGATTTGAAGCTAAACCTTCTACATCGCATTGATTTGAAGCTAAATCATGTGTTTCGCTTGGATATGAAGCTAAACCTTCTACATAGAATTGATTTGAACCCTAATCATGTGTTTTGCATGGATTTGAAGCTAACTCGTTTGTTTCCCCAGCATTTGAAGCTGTATCACTTATATCGCAAGTATCTGACGCTAAATCATTTGTGTCGCATGGATTTGAAGCTAAACCTTCTACATCGCATTGATTGGAAGCTAAATTATGTGTTTCGCATGGAGTTGAAGCTAACTCGTTTGTTTCCCCTGCATTTGAAGCTATATCACTTATATCGCAAGTATCTGACGCTAAATCATTTGTGTCGCATGGATTTGAAGCTTAATCATGCGTTTTGCATGGATTTGAAGCTAACTCGTTTGTTTCCCCAGCATTTGAAGCTATATCACTTATATCGCAAGTATCTGACGCTAAATCATTTGTGTCGCATGGATTTGAAGCTAAACCTTCTACATCGCATTGATTAGCAGCTGAATCATGTGTTTCGCTTGGATTTGAAGCTAAACCTTCTACATCGCATTGATTTGAAGCTAAATCGTGTGTTTCGCATGGATTTGAAGATAACTCGTTCGTTTCGCATGCAGTTGTAGCTAAATAATGTATATCACAAGTATTTGTAGCTAAACCATTTGTTTCGCATGGATTTGAAGCTTAACCTTCTACATCGCATTGATTTGCAGCTAAATCATGTGTTTCGCTTGGATATGAAGCTAAACCTTCTACATAGAATTGATTTGAACCCTAATCATGTGTTTTGCATGGATTTGAAGCTAACTCGTTTGTTTCGTCAGCATTTGAAGCTGTATCACTTATATCGCAAGCATCTGAAGCTAAATCATTTGTTTCCCATGGGTTTGAAGCTAAACCTTCTACATTGCATTGATTTGCAGCTAAATCATGTGTTTCGCATGGATTTGAAGCTAACTCGTTCGTTGCGCATGCAGTTAAATCTAGATTACGTATATCACAAGTATTTGTAGCTAAACCATTTTTTTCGCTTGGATTTGAATCTAAGCCTTGTACTTCGAGTTGATTTGTAGCTAAATCATGTGTTTCGCATGGAGTTGAAGCTAACTCGTGTGTTTCGCATTCATTTGAAGTTAAATCACTTATATCGCATGTATCTGATGCTAAATCATTTGTGCCGCATGGGTTTGAAGCTAAACCTTCTACATCGCATTGATTTGAAGCTTAATCATGCGTTTTGCATGGATTTGAAGCTAACTCGTTTGTTTCCCCAGCATTTGAAGCTATATCACTTATATCGCAAGTATCTGACGCTAAATCATTTGTGTCGCATGGATTTGAAGCTAAACCTTCTACATCGCATTGATTTGAAGCTAAATCATGTGTTTCGCTTGGATTTGAAGCTAACTCGTTCATTGCGCATACAGTTAAATCTAAATAACGTATATCACAAGTATTTGTACCTAAACCATTTGCATCGAATGGATTAGAAGCTAAACCTTCTACATCGCATTGATTTGAAGCTTATTCGTGTGTTTTGCATGGATTTGAAGCTAACTCGTTCGTTTCCCCTGCATTTGAAGCTATATCAATTATATCGCAATTATCAGATGCTAAATCATTTTTTTCGCATGGATTTGAAGCTAAGCCTTCTACTTCGCATTGATTTGAAGCTAAATCATGTGTTACGCTTGGATCTGTTGCTAACTCGTTTGTTTCGCCTGCAGTTAAAGCTAAATCTTGTATATCACAAGTATTTGAAGCCAAACCATTTGTTTCGCATGGATTTAAAGCTAAGTCTTCTACTTCGTTTTCATTTGAAGCTAAATCGTGTGATTCGCATGGATTTGAAGCTATATCATTTGTTTCGCATGGAATTGAAGCTACCTTGTTTGTTCCTTCTGCTTTTGAAGCAATATCACTTATATCGCAAGTATTTGAAGCTAAATCATACGTGTCGCATAGATTTGAAGCTGAACCTTCTACATCGCATTGATTTGAAGCTAAATCTTGTGTATCGCATGGATTTGAAGCTAAGCCTTCTACTTCGCATTTATTTGAAGCTAAATCACTTGTTTCGCATGGATTTGAATCTAAGCCTTGTCCTTCGAATTGATTTGAAGCTAAATCATGTGTTTCGTATGGATTTGAAGCTAAACCTTCTACATCGCATTGATTTGAAGCTAAATCATGTGTCTCGCATGGAATTCAAGCTACCTCGTTTGTTCCTACAGTATTTTAAGCTATATCACTTATATCGCAAGTATTTGAAGCTAAATAATATGTGCCGCATGGATTTGAAGCTGAACCTACTACATCGCATTGATTTGAAGCTAAATCTTGTGTATCGCATGGATTTGAAGCTAATCCTTCCTCATGGCATTGATTTGAAGCTAAATCATTTGTTTCGCATGGATTTGGTCTAAGCCTTGTCCTTCGAATTGATTTGAAGCTAAATCATGTGTTTCGTATGGATTTGAAGCTAAACCTTAACATCGCATTGATTTGAAGCTAAACCTTCTACATTCTATTGATTTGAAGCTAAGCCTTCTACCTCTTATTGTTTTGAAGCTAAACCTTCTACATCGCAATGATTTGCAGCTAAATAATGTGTTTCGCATGGATTTGAAGCTAAACCTTCTACATCCCATGGATTTGAAGCTAAATCATGTGTTTGGCATGGATTTCCAGCTAAAGCTTCTGCATCGCATTGATTTGCAGCTGAATCATGTGTTTCGCATGGATTTGAAGCTAACTCGTTCGTTTCGCCTGTATTTGAAGCTAGATCACTTATATCGCAAGTATTTGAAGCTAAATCATGTGTATCGCGTGGATTTTGAAGCTAACTCGTTTGATTAGTCTGCATTTGAAGCTATATCACTTATACCCCAAGTGTTTGAAGCTAAATAATATGTTTCGCGTGGATTTGAAGCTAAACCTTCTACATCGCATTGATTTGAAGCTAAATCATGTGTCTCGCATGGATTTGAAGCTAAGCCTTCTACATCACATTGATTTGCAACTAAATCATTTGTTTCGCATGGATTTGAATCTAAGCCTTGTCCTTCGAATTGATTTGAAGCTAAATCATGTGTTTCGTATGGATTTGAAGCTAAACCTTAACATCGCATTGATTTGGAGCTAAACCTTCTACATTCTATTGATTTGAAGCTAAACCTTCTACATTCTATTGATTTGAAGCTAAACCCTTCTACATTCTATTGATTTGAAGCTAAACCTTCTACCTCATATTGTTTTGAAGCTAAACCTTCTACATCGCAATGATTTGCAGCTAAATAATGTGTTTCGCATGGATTTGAAGCTAAATCTTCTACATTCCATGGATTTGAAGCTAAATCATGTGTTTGGTATAGATTTCCAGCTAAACCTTCTGCATCGCATTGATTTGCAGCTGAATCATGTGTTTCGCATGGATTTGATGCTAAGCCTTCTACTTCGCATTCATTTGAAGCTAAATCATTTGCTTCGCATGTATTTGAATCTAAGCCTTGTCCTTCGAATTGATTTGCAGCTAAATCATGTGTTTCGCATGGATTTGATGCTAACTCGTTCGTTTCGCCTGTATTCGAAGCTATATCACTTATATCGCAAGTTGTTGAAGCTAAATCATGTGTTTCGTATGGATTTGAAGCTAAACCTTCTACATCGCATTGATTTGAAGCTAAGCCTTCTATATTCTATTAATTTGAAGCTAAACCTTCTACCTCTTATTGATTTGAAGCTAAACCTTCTACATCGCATTGATTTGAAGATAAATCGTGTGTTTCGCATTGATTTGAAGCTAACTCGTTTGTCGCATGCAGTTGAAGCTAAATCATGTATATCACAAGTATTTGAATCTAAACCATTTGATTCGCATGGGATTTGATGCTAAGCCTTCTACTTCACACTGGCTTGAAGCTAAATCATGCCTTTCGCATGGATTTGAAGCTAACTCGTTCGTTTCGCATGCAGTTGTAGCTAAATAATGTATATTACAAGTATTTGTAGCTAAACCATTTGTTTCGCATGGATTTGAAGCTAAACCTTCTACATCGCATTGATTTGCAGCTAAATCATGTGTTTCGCAAGGATTTGAAGCTAACTCCTTTGTTTCGTCTGCATCTGAAGCTATATCACATATATCCCAAGTGTTCGAGGCTATATCTTTTACTTCGGATGGATTTGAAGCTAATCCTTCTACATCGCATTGATTTGATGCTAAATCATGTGTTTTGCATGAATTTGAAGCTAACTCGTTTGCTTCGTCTTCATTTGAAGCTATATCACTTATATCCCAAGTGTTTGAATCTAAATCATTTCTTTCGCATGGATTTGAAGCTAAACCTTCTACATCGCATTGATTTGCTGCTAAATCATTTGATTCGCATGGAATTGAAGCTAACTGGTATGTTTCATCTGCATTTGAAGCTTTATCACTTATGTCGCTAGTATCTGAAGCTAAATCATATGTTTCGCATGGATTTGAAGTTAAAGCTTTTACATAGCATTGATTTGCATCTAAATCATGTGTTTCGCATGGATTTGAAGCTAACTCGTTCGTTTCGCATGCAGTTGTAGCTAAATAATGTATATTACAAGTACTTGTAGCTAAACCATTTGTTTCGCATGGATTTGAAGCTAAACCTTCTACATCGCATTGATTTGCAGCTAAATCATGTGTTTCGCATGGACTTGAAGCTAACTCGTTTGTGTCACATGCAGCTGAAGCTATATCACCTATTTCCGAAGTGTTTGAAGCTCAATCGTTTGTTCCGCGTGGATTTGAAGCTAAACCTTCTACATCGCATTGATTTGAAGCTAAATCATGTGTTTCGCTTGGATATGAAGCTAAACCTTCTACATAGAATTGATTTGAACCCTAATCATGTGTTTTGCATGGATTTGAAGCTAACTCGTTTGTTTCCCCAGCATTTGAAGCTATATCACTTATATCGCAAGTATCTGATGCTAAATCATTTGTTTCGCATGGATTTGAAGCTAAACCTTCTACATCGCATTGATTTGCAGCTAAATCATGTGTTTCGCATGGACTTGAAGCTAACTCGTTTGTGTCACATGCAGCTGAAGCTATATCACCTATTTCCGAAGTGTTTGAAGCTCAATCGTTTGTTCCGCGTGGATTTGAAGCTAAACCTTCTACATCGCATTGATTTGAAGCTAAATCATGTGTTTCGCTTGGATATGAAGCTAAACCTTCTACATAGAATTGATTTGAACCCTAATCATGTGTTTTGCATGGATTTGAAGCTAACTCGTTTGTTTCGTCAGCATTTGAAGCTGTATCACTTATATCGCAAGCATCTGAAGCTAAATCATTTGTTTCCCATGGGTTTGAAGCTAAACCTTCTACATCGCATTGATTTGCAGCTAAATCATGTGTTTCGCATGGATTTGAAGCTAACTCGTTCGTTGCGCATGCAGTTAAATCTAGATTACGTATATCACAAGTATTTGTAGCTAAACCATTTTTTTCGCTTGGATTTGAATCTAAGCCTTGTACTTCGAGTTGATTTGTAGCTAAATCATGTGTTTCGCATGGATTTGTAGCTAACTTGTTCGTTCCGCATGCAGTTAAATCTAATTAACGTATATCACAAGTATTTGTGGCTAAACCATCTGTTTCGCATGGATTTGAAGCTAAACCTTCTACATCGCATTGATTTGAAGCTTATTCGTGTGTTTTGCATGGATTTGAAGCTAACTCGTTCGTTTCCCCTGCATTTGAAGCTATATCAATTATATCGCAATTATCAGATGCTAAATCATTTTTTTCGCATGGATTTGAAGCTAAGCCTTCTACTTCGCATTGATTTGAAGCTAAATCATGTGTTTCGCTTGGATTTGTTGCTAACTCGTTTGTTTCGCCTGCAGTTAAAGCTAAATCTTGTATATCACAAGTATTTGAAGCCAAACCATTTGTTTCGCATGGATTTAAAGCGAAGTCTTCTACTTCGTTTTCATTTGAAGCTAAATCGTGTGATTCGCATGGATTTGAAGCTATATCATTTGTTTCGCATGGAATTGAAGCTACCTTGTTTGTTCCTTCTGCTTTTGAAGCAATATCACTTATATCGCAAGTATTTGAAGCTAAATCATACGTGTCGCACAGATTTGAAGCTGAACCTTCTACATCGCATTGATTTGAAGCTAAATCATGTGTATCGCATGGATTTGAAGCTAAGCCTTCTACTTCGCATTTATTTGAAGCTAAATCACTTGTTTCGCATGGATTTGAATCTAAGCCTTGTCCTTCGAATTGATTTGAAGCTAAATCATGTGTTTCGTATGGATTTGAAGCTAAACCTTCTACATCGCATTGATTTGAAGCTAAATCATGTGTCTCGCATGGAATTCAAGCTACCTCGTTTGTTCCTACAGTATTTGAAGCTATATCACTTATATCGCAAGTATTTGAAGCTAAATAATATGTGCCGCATGGATTTGAAGCTGAACCTACTACATCGCATTGATTTGAAGCTAAATCTTGTGTATCGCATGGATTTGAAGCTAATCCTTCCTCATCGCATTGATTTGAAGCTAAATCATTTGTTTCGCATGGATTTGGTCTAAGCCTTGTCCTTCGAATTGATTTGAAGCTAAATCATGTGTTTCGTATGGATTTGAAGCTAAACCTTAACATCGCATTGATTTGAAGCTAAACCTTCTACATTCTATTGATTTGAAGCTAAGCCTTCTACCTCTTATTGTTTTGAAGCTAAACCTTCTACATCGCAATGATTTGCAGCTAAATAATGTGTTTCGCATGGATTTGAAGCTAACTCGTTCGGTTCGCCTTTAGTTGAATCTACATTACTTATATCGCTAGTATTTGAAGCTAAATCATGTGTATCGCGTGGATTTTGAAGCTAACTCGTTTGATTAGTCTTCATTTGAAGCTATATCACTTACACCCCAAGTGTTTGAAGCTATATCATTTGTTTCGCATGGATTTGAAGCTAAACCTTCTACATCGCATTGATTTGCAGCTATATCATGTGTTTCGCATGGATTTGAAGCTAACTCGTTTGTTTCGGCTGCATTTGAAGCTATATCATTTATATCGCAATCATTTGAAGCTAAATCATTTGTGTCGCATGGAATTAAAGCTAAGCCTTCTACTTCGCATTGATTTGAAGGTAAATCACGTGTTTCGCATGGATTTGAAGCTAACTCGTTTGTTTTTCCAGCATTTGAATCTAAATCATGTATATCACAAGTATTTGAAGCTAAACCATTTGTTTCGCATGGTTTCGAAAGTAAGCCATCTTCGTCGCATTGATTTGGAGCTAAGTCGTGTGATTCGTATGGATTTGAAGCTAAGTCGTTTGCTTCGCCTGCATTTGAAGATAAATCATGTATATTACATGAATTTGAATCTAAACTATTTGATTCGCATGGATTTGAAGCTAAGCCCTCTTCTTCGCATTGATTTGAAACTAAATCATGTGTTTCGCTTAGACTTGAAGCTAACTCGTTTGTTTCGAATGCAGTTGAAGCTAAATCATGTATATCACAAGTATTTGAAGCTAAACCATTTGTTTCTCATGTATTGGAAGATAATCCTTCTACTTCGCATGGATTTGAAGCTAACTCGATAGTTTCGCATGCAGTTGAAGTTATACTACTTATATTCGCAAGTACTTTAAGCTAATCCATTTGTTTCGCTTGGATTTGAAGCTAAACCTTCCACTTCGCATTGATTTAAAGCTAAATCATGCGTTCCGCATGGATTTGAAGCTAACTCGTTTGTTTTGCATGGATTTGAAGCTAACTCGATTGTTTCGCATGCAGTTGAGGCTAATTCATGTATAACACAAGTATTTGAAGCTAAACCATTTGTTTCGCATGGATTTGAAGCTAAGCCTTCTACTTCGCTTTGATCTGAAATTAAATGATGTGTTTCCTTTAGATTTGATGCTAACGCGTTTTTTTCGCATGCTCTTGAAGCTAAATAATGTATATCACAAGTATTTGAAGCTGTACCATTTGTTTCGCATGAATATTGAGCTAAACCATGTGTTTCGCATGTATTTGATGCTAAATCATGTGTTTCGTATCGATTTGAAGCTTACTTAATTGGTTCGCCTGCATTTGACGATACATCACCTATATTCGCAAGTATTTGAAACTTAATGATTCGCTTCGCATGGATTTGAAACTAAGCCTTCTACTTCGCATTGATTTGAAGCTAAATCATGCGGTTCCCATGGATATGAAGCTAATTCGATTGTTTCGCCTGCATTTGAAGCAAGATCATGTATATCACAAGTATTTGAAGCTAAACCATTTGTTTCGCATGGATTTGAAGATGATCCTTCTACTTCGCATTAATTTGAACCTAAATCATTTGTTTCGCATGGATTTGAAGCTATTGCGTTTGTTTCGGCTGCATTTGATGCTATATCACTTATGTTCGCAAGCATTTGAAGCTAAACCATTCGATTCGCATGAACTTGAAGCTAAGCCTTCTACTTCGCATTGATTTGAAGCTAAATCATGTGTTTCCCCGGATTTGAAGCTAACTCATTTGGTTCGCATGCAGTTGAAGCTAAAATATGCTTATCACAAGTATCTGAATCTAAACCATCTGTTTCGTAATTATATGAAGTTAAGAAGCTTAATTATGTGATTCGCAAGTATTTGAAGCTAAATCATGTGTTTCGCATGGAATTAAAGCTAAGCCTTCTACTTCGCATTGATTTGAAGGTAAATCATGTGTTTCGCATGGATTTGAAGCTAACTCGTTTGTTTTTCCAGCATTTGAAGCTATATCACTTATATTCGCAAGTATTTGAAGCTAAACCATTCGTTACGCATGGATTTGAAGATAAACCTTCTACTTCGCATAGACTTGAAACTAAATCGTGTGATTCGCATGGATTTGAAGCTAACTCGTTTGTTTCGCATGCAGTTGAAGCTAATTCATGTATAACACAAGTATTTGAAGCTAAACCATGTGTTTCGCATGTATTTGAAGCTAAACCATGTGTTTCGTATCGATTTGAAGCTTACTTGATTGTTTCGCCTGCATTTGAAGATACATCACTTATATTCGCAAGTATTTGAAACTTAATGATTCACTTCGCATGGATTTGAAGCTAAACCTTGTACTTCGCATTGATTTGAAGCTAAATCATGCGGCTCGCATGGATGTGAAGCTAATTCGATTGTTTCGCCTGCATTTGAAGCTATATCACTTATATTGCAATTATCTGAAGATAAATCCTTTGTTTCTCATGTATTTGAAGCTAAGCCTTCTACTTCGCATTGATTTGAAGCTAAATCATGTGTTTCGCATGAATTTGAAGCTAAATGATGTGTTTCGCATGAATTTGAAGCTAACTCTTTTGTTTCACCTGCATTTTAAGCTAACTCACGTATATCGCAAGTATTTGAACATAAACCATTTGTTTCGCATGGATTCGAAGAAAAAACATCTACTTCGCATTCATTTGAAGCTAAATCATGTGTTTCGCATGGATTTGAAGCTAACTAGTTTGTTTCGCCTGCATTTGAAGCTTAATCATGTATATCACAAGTATTTGAAGCTAAGGCATTTGTTTGTCATGGATTTGAAGATAAACCTTCTATTCCGCATTGATTGGAAGCTAAATCATGTGTTTTGCATGGATTAGAAGCTAACTCGTTTGTTTCGCCTGCATTGGAAGCTATTTCATATATACCGAAAGTATTTGAAGTTAAATCATTCGTTTCGCATGGATTTTAAGCTGAGTCTTCTACTTCGCATTGATTAGAAGCTAAATCATGTGTTTCGCATGTATTTGAAGATAACTCGTTTGTTCCGCCTGCATTTGAAGCTATATCATTAATAGCGCAAGTATTTGAAGCTAAACCACCTGCTTCGCATGGATTTGAAGCTAAGCCTTCTATTTTGCATTCATTGGAAGCTAAATCATATGTTTCGCATGGATTTAAAGCTAAGCCTTCTACTCCGCATTGATTTGAAGTTAAATCATGTGTTTTGCTTGGATTTGAAGCTAAGTCGTAGGCTTCGCATGCAGTTGAATCTAAATCATGTATATCAGTAGTATTCGAAGCTAAATCAGTTGTGTCGCATGGATTTGAAGCTAAGCCTTCTACTTCGCATTGATTTGAAGCTAAATCATGTGTTACGCTAGTATTTGAAGCTATCTCGTTCGTTCAACATGCATTTGAAGCTATATCACTAATATCGCAAGTATCTGATGCTAAATCATTCGTGTCGCATGGATTTGAAGCTAAGCCGTCTACTTCACACTGATTTGAAGCTAAATCATGTGTTTCGCGTGGATTTGAAGCTAAGCCTTATACTTCGCATTGATCAGAAGCTAAATCGTGTGTTTCTCATGGATTTGAAGCTATCTCGTTTGTTTCGCCAGAATTTGAAGCTATATCATTTATATCGCATGTATTTGAATCTAAACCATCTGTTTTGCTTGGATTTGTTGCTAAGCCTTCTACTTTGCATTGATTGGAAGCTAAATCATGTGTTCCGCTTGGATTTCAAAACAACTCGTTTGTTTCACATGCAGTTGAAGCTAAATCATGTATATCACAAGTATTAGAAGATAAACCATTTTTTTCGCATTGATTTGAAGCTAAGGCTTCTACTTCGCATTGATTTGAAGCTAAATCACGTGTTCCGCATTGATTTGATGCTAACTCTTTTGCTTCGCGTGCATTTGAAGATAAATCATGTATATCACATGTATTTGAAGCTAAATCTTGTGTTTCGCATTGTTTTGAAGCTAACTCGATTGATTCGCCTGCATTTGAAGCTGTTTCATTTATACCGCAAGTATTTGAAGCTAAATCATTCGTTTTGCATGGCTTTGAAGCTAAGCCTTCTACTTCGCATTGATTTGAAGCTAACTCTTTTGCCTCGCCAGCATTTGAATATAAATCATGTATATCACATGTATTTGAAGCAAAATCATGTGTTTCGCATTGTTTTGAAGCTCACTCGTTTGATTCGCCTGCATTTGAAGCTGTTTCATTTATACCGCAAGTATTTGAAGCTATATCATTCGTTTTGCATGGCTTTGAAGCTAACTCGTTTGTTTCGCCTGCATTTGCAGCTATATCACTTGTATCACAATCATCTGAAGATAAATCATTTGTTTCTCATGTATTTGATGCTAAGACTTCTACTTCGCATTGATTTGAAGCTAAATCATGTGTTCCGCATGGATTTCAAGTTAACTCGATTGTTTCGCGTGCATTTGAAGCTATAGCACATATATCGCAATTATCTGAACATGAATCATTTGTTTCTCGTGTATGTGAAGCTAAGCCTTCTACTTCGCATTGATTTGAAGCTAAATCATGTGTTTCGCATGGATATGAACCTCACTCATTTGTTCCGCCTGCACTTGAAGCTAAATCATGTATATCACAAGTATTTGAAGCTAAGCCACTTGTTTCGCTTGAACTCGAATATAAGCCTTTTACGTCGCATTGATATGAAGCTAACTGGATTGTTTCGCCTGCATTTGAAGCCATACCACTTATATTCCTAAGTATTTGAAGCTAAATCATTAGTGTCGCATGGATTTGAAGCTAAGCCTTCTACTTCGCAATGATTTGAAGAAAAATCATGTGTTTCGCATGGATTTGAAGCTAACTCGTTTGTTTCGTATGCAGTTGAAGCTAAATCATGTATATCACAAGTATTTGAAGCAGCACCATTTGTTTCGCATGAATATTAAGCTAAACAATGTGTTTCGCATGAAGCTGAAGCTAAATGATGTGTTTCGCATGGATTCGAAGCTAACTCTTTTGATTCGCCTGCATTTGAAGATAACTCATGTATATCACAAGTATTTGAAGCTAAACCATTCGATTCGCATGGATTTGAAGCTAAGCCTTCTACTTCGCATTGATTTGAAGTTAAATCATGTGTTTCGCATGCATTTGAAGCTAAACCTTCTATTCCGCATTGATTTGAAGCTAAATCATGTGCTTCGCATGAATTTGAAACTAACTCGTTTGTTTCGCATGCATTTGACTCCTATATCAATTACGTCGCAAGTATGTGAAGCTAAATCATTTGTTTCGCATGGATTTGAAGCTAAACCTTCCACTTCGCATTGTATCGAAGCCAAATCATGTGTTTCGTATGCATTTGAAGTTTAATCATGTGTTTCGCATGGATTTGACGCTAACTCGTTTGTCTCGCATGCATTTGAATCCTATATCAATTACGTCGCAAGTATGTGTAGCTAAATCATTTGTTTCGCATGGATTTGAAGCTAAACCTTCCACTTCGCATTGTATCGAAGCCAAATCATGTGTTTCGTATGCATTTGAAGTTTAATCATGTGCTTCGCATGAATTTGAAACTAACTCGTTTGTTTCGCATGCAGTTGAACCTAAATGATATATATCGCAAGTATTTGAAGCTAAATCGTTTGTTTCGAATGGATGTGAAGCTAGTTATTCTACTTCACATTGATTTGAAGCTAAATCATGTGTTTTGCATGATTGTGAAGGTAACTCGTTTGTGTTGCATGCATTTGAAGCTATATCATTTATATCGCAAGCATTTGAAGCTAAACCATTTGTTCCTCATGTATTTGAAGCTAAGCCTTCCACTTCGCATTTTTTGGAGCTAAATCATGTAATTCGCATGGATTTGAATCTAACTCGATTGTTTCGTGTGCATTTGATGCTATATCACATATATCGCAATTATCTGAAGATAAACTATTTGTTTCGCATGTATTTGAAGCTAAACCATCTACTTCGCATTGATTTGAAACTAAATCATGTATTTCGCATGCATTTGAAGCTAACACGTTTGTGTCGTATGCAGTTGAAGCTAAATCATGTGTATCACAAGTATCTGAATCTTAACCATCTGTTTCGCATGAATATTAAGCTAAACCATGTGTTTCGCATGAATTTGAAGCTAAATGATGTGTTTCGCATGGATTTGAAGCTAACTCTTTTGTTTCACCTGCATTTTAAGCTAACTCACGTATATCGCAAGTATTTGAACATAAACCATTTGTTTCGCATGGATTCGAAGAAAAAACATCTACTTCGCATTCATTTGAAGCTAAATCATGTGTTTCGCATGGATTTGAAACTAACTAGTTTGTTTCGCCTGCATTTGAAGCTTAATCATGTATATCACAAGTATTTGAAGCTAAGGCATTTGTTTGTCATGGATTTGAAGATAAACCTTCTATTCCGCATTGATTTGAAGCTAAATCATGTGCTTCGCATGAATTTGAAACTAAATCATGTATTTCGCATGGATTTGAAGCTAACTCGTTTGTTTCGAATGCGGTTGTAGCTAAATAATGTATATCACAAGTATTTGTAGCTAAATCATTTGTTTCGCATGGATTTGAAGTTAAACCTTCTACATCGCATTGATTTGCACCTAAATCATGTGTTTCGCATGGACTTGAAGCTAACTCGTTTGACTCGCATGCAGCTGAAGCTATATGACCTATACCCGAAGTGTTTGAAGTTCAATCGTTTGTTCCGCACGGATTTGAAGCTAATCCTTCTACTTCGCATTGATTTGCAACTTAATCATGTGTTTTGCATGGATTTAAAGCTAACTCGTTTGTTTCGCATGCGGTTGTAGCTAAATAATGTATATCACAAGTATTTGTAGCTAAACCATTTGTTTCGCATTGATTTGAAGCTAAACCTTCTACTTCGCATTGATTTGAAGCTATATCATTTGTTTCGCATGGAATTGAAGCTACCTCGTTTGTTCCTCCAGCTTTTGAAGCTATATCACTTATATCACAAGTATTTGAAGCTAAATCAAATGTGTCGCATGGATTTGAAGCTGAACCTTCTACATCGCATTGATTTGAAGCTAAATCTTGTGTATCGCATGGATTTGAAGCTAAACCTTCTGCATCGCATTGATTTAAAGCTAAATCATGTGTTTCGCATGGATTTGAAGCTAACTCGTTTGTTTCGCATGCAGTTGTAGCTAAATAATATATATCACAAGTATTTGTAACTAAACCATTTGTTTCGCGTGGATTTCAAGCTAAACCTTCTACATCACATTGATTTGAAGCTAAATCATGTTGTTCGCTTGGATTTGAAGCTAAATCTTCTACATCGCATTGACTTGAAGCTAAATCTTGTGTTTCGCGTTGATTTGAAGCTAACTCGTTTGTTTCGCTGCATTTGAAGCTATATAACTCATATCGCAAGTATCTCAAGCTAAATCATTTGTGTCGCATTGTTATTTAAGCTGAACCTTCTACATCGCATTGATTTGAAGCTAAATCTTGTGTATCGCATGGATTTGAAGCTAAACCTTCTACATCGCATTGATTTGAAGCTAAATCATGTGTTTCGCATGGATTTGAAGCTAACTCGTTTGTTTCGCATGCGGTTGTAGCTAAATAATGTATATCACAAGTATTTGTAGCTAAACCATTTGTATCGCATGGATTTGAAGCTATGCCTTCTACTTCGCATTGATTTGAAGCTAAATCATTTGTTTCGCATGAAATTGAAGCTACCTCGTTTGTTCCTCCTGCTTTTGAAGCTATATCACTTATATCGCAAGTATTTGAAGCTAAATCATATGTGTCGCATGGATTTGAAGCTGAACCTTCTAAATCGCATTGATTTGAAGCTAAATCTTGTGTATCGCATGGATTTGAAACTAAGCCTTCTACTTCGCATTGATTTGAAGCTAAATCGTGTGTTTCGCATGGATTTGAAGCTAACTCGTTCGATGCGCATGCAGTCAAGTCTAAATAACGTATATCACAAGTATTTGAAGCTAAACCATTTGTTTCGCATGGATTTGAAGCTAAGCCTTCTACTTCGCATTAATTGGAAGCTAAATCACGTGTTTTGAATGGTTTTGAAGCTAAACCTTCCACATCGCATTGATTTGAATCTAAATCATGTGTTTCGCATGGATTTGAAGCTAACTCGTTTGTTTCGCATGCAGTTTAGTCTAAATAACGTATATCGCAAGTATTTGAAGCTAAGCCATTTGTTTCGCATGGATTTGAAGCTAAGCCTTCTACTTCGCATTGATTTGAAGCTGAATCATGTGTTTCGCGTGTATTTGAAGGTAACTCGTTTGTTTCGCATGCAATTGAAACTAAATCATGTCTTTCACAAGTATTTGAAGATGAACCATTTGAATCGCATGGATTTGAACCTGAGGATTCTACTTCGCACTGATTTGCACCTATATAATGTGTCTCGCATGGATTTGAAGCTAATTCGCGTGTTTGGCATGGATTTGAAGCTAACCTTCTATATCGCATTGATTTGCAGCTGAATCATGTGTTTCGCATGGATTTGAAGCTAACTCGTTCGTTTCGCCTGCATTTGAAACTATTTCACATATATCGCAAGTATTTGAAGCTAAATCATGTGTTTCGCTTGGATTTGAAGCTACCTCGTTTGTTCCTCCAGCTGTTGAAGCTATATCACATATATCGCAAGTATTTGAAGCTAAATCATATGTGTCCCATGGATTTGAAGCTGAACCTTCTACATCGCATTGATTTGAAGCTAAATCTTGTGTATCGCATGGATTTGAAGCTAATCCTTCTACTTCGCATTGATTTGCAACTTAATCATGTGTTTTGCATGGATTTAAAGCTAACTCGTTTGTTTCGCATGCGGTTGTAGCTAGATAATGTATATCACAAGTATTTGTAGCTAAACCATTTGTTTCGCATGGATTTGAAGCTAAACCTTCTACTTCGCATTGATTTGAAGCTAAATCATTTGTTCCGCATGGAATTGAAGCTACCTCGTTTGTTCCTCCAGCTTTTGAAGCTATATCACTTATATCACAAGTATTTGAAGCTAAATCATATGTGTCGCATGGATTTGAAGCTGAACCTTCTACATCGCATTGATTTGAAGCTAAATCTTGTGTATCGTATGGATTTGAAGCTAAACCTTCTGCATCGCATTGATTTGAAGCTAAATCATGTGTTTCGCATGGATTTGAAGCTAACTCGTTTGTTTCGCATGCAGTTGTAGCTTAATAATATATATCACAAGTATTTGTAACTAAACCATTTGTTTCGCGTGGATTTCAAGCTAAACCTTCTACTTCGCATTGATTTGAAGCTAAATCATTTGTTCCGCATGGAATTGAAGCTACCTCGTTTGTTCCTCCAGCTTTTGAAGCTATATCACTTATATCACAAGTATTTGAAGCTAAATCATATGTGTCGCATGGATTTGAAGCTGAACCTCCTACATCGCATTGATTTGAAGCTAAATCTTGTGTATCGCATGGATTTGAAGCTAAACCTTCTGCATCGCATTGATTTGAAGCTAAATCATGTGTTTCGCATGGATTTGAAGCTAACTCGTTTGTTTCGCATGCAGTTGTAGCTAATTAATATATATCACAAGTATTTGTAACTAAACCATTTGTTTCGCGTGGATTTCAAGCTAAACCTTCTACATCACATTGATTTGAAGCTAAATCATGTGTTTCGCATGGATTTGAAGCAAACTCGTTTGTTTCGCATGCGGTTGTAGCTAAATAATGTATATCACAAGTATTTGTAGCTAAACCATTTGTATCGCATGGATTTGAAGCTATGCCTTCTACTTCGCATTGATTTGAAGCTAAATCATTTGTTTCGCATGAAATTGAAGCTACCTCGTTTGTTCCTCCTGCTTTTGAAGCTATATCACTTATATCGCAAGTATTTGAAGCTAAATCATATGTGTCGCATGGATTTGAAGCTGAACCTTCTAAATCGCATTGATTTGAAGCTAAATCTTGTGTATCGCATGGATTTGAAGCTAAACCTTCTACATCGCATTGATTTGAATCTAAATCATGTGTTTCGCATGGATTTGAAGCTAACTCGTTTGTTTCGCATGCGGTTGTAGCTAAATAATGTTTATCACAAGTATTTGTAGCTAAACCATTTGTTTCGCATGGATTTGAAGCTAAACCTTCTACGTCGCATTGAGTTGCAGCTGAATCATGTGTTTCGCATCGATTTGAAGCTAACTCGTTCGTTTCGCCTGCATTTGAAACTATATCACTTATATCGCAAGTATTTGAATCTAAATCATGTGTTTCGCATGGATTTGAAGCTAACTCGTTTGTTCCTCCTGCTTTTGAAGCTATATCACTTATATCACAAGTATTTAAAGCTAAATCATATGTGTCGCATGGATTTGAATCTGAACCTTCTACATCGCATTGATTTGAAGCTAAATCTTGTGTATCGCATGGATTTGAATCTAAACCTTCTGCATCGCATTGATTTGAAGCTAAATCATGTGTTTCGCATGGATTTGAAGCTAACTCGTTTGTTTCGCATGCGGTTGTTGCTAAATAATGTATATCACAAGTATTTGTAGCTAAACCATTTGTATCGCATGGATTTGAAGCTATGCCTTCTACTTCGCATTGATTTGAAGCTAAATCATTTGTTTCGCATGAAATTGAAGCTACCACGTTTGTTCCTCCTGCTTTTGAAGCTATATCACTTGTATCGCAAGTATTTGAAGCTAAATCATATGTGTGGCATGGATTTGAAGCTGAACCTTCTAAATCGCATTGATTTGAAGCTAAATCTTGTGTATCGCATGGATTTGAAGCTAAGCCTTCTACTTCGCATTGATTTGAAGCTAAATCGTGTGTTTCGCATGGATTTGAAGCTAACTCGTTCGATGCGCATGCAGTTAAGTCTAAATAACGTATATCACAAGTATTTGAAGCTAAACCATTTGTTTCGCATGGATTTGAAGCTAAGCCTTCTACTTCGCATTAAATGGAAGCTAAATCACGTGTTTTGAATGGATTTGAAGCTAAACCTTCCACATCGCATTGATTTGAATCTAAATCATGTGTTTCGCATGGATTTGAAGCTAACTCGTTTGTTTCGCATGCAGTTTAGTCTAAATTACGTATATCGCAAGTATTTGAAGCTAAACCATTTGTTTCGCATGGATTTGAAGCTAAGCCTTCTACTTCGCATTGATTTGAAGCTGAATCATGTGTTTCGCGTGTATTTGAAGGTGTCTCGTTTGTTTCGCATGCAATTGAAACTAAATCATGTCTTTCAAAAGTATTTGAAGATGAACCATTTGAATCGCATGGATTTGAACCTGAGGATTCTACTTCGCACTGATTTGCACCCATATAATGTGTCTCGCATGGATTTGAAGCTAATTCGCGTGTTTGGCATGGATTTGAAGCTAAACCTTCTATATCGCATTGATTTGCAGCTGAATCATGTGTTTCGCATGGATTTGAAGCTAACTCGTTCGTTTCGCCTGCATTTGAAACTATTTCACATATATCGCAAGTATTTGAAGCTAAATCATGTGTTTCGCTTGGATTTGAAGCTACCTCGTTTGTTCCTCCAGCTGTTGAAGCTATATCACATATATCGCAAGTATTTGAAGCTAAATCATATGTGTCCCATGGATTTGAAGCTGAACCTTCTACATCGCATTGATTTGAAGCTAAATCTTGTGTATCGCATGGATTTGAAGCTAAACCTTCTACATCACATTGATTTGCAGCTAAATCATGTGTTTCGCATGGATTTGAAGCTAACTCGTTTGTTTTGCCTGCAGTTGAATCTACTTCATTTATATCGCAAGTATTTGAAGCTAAATCATGTGTATCGCGTGGATTTTGAAGCTAACTCGTTTGATTAGTCTGCTTTTGAAGCTATATCACTTATACCCCAAGTGTTTGAAGCTAAATCATTTGTTTCGCATGGATTTGAATCTAAGCCTTGTCCTTCGAATTGATTTGAAGCTAAATCATGTGTTTCGTATGGATTTGAAGCTAAACCTTCTACATCACATTGATTTGAAGCTAAATCATGTGTTTCGCTTGGATTTGAAGCTAACTCATTTCTTTCGCATGCGGTTGTAGCTAAATAATGTATATCACAAGTATTTGAAGCTAAACCATTTGTTCCGCACGGATTTGAAGCTAATCCTTCTACTTCGCATTGATTTGCAACTTAATCATGTGTTTTGCATGGATTTAAAGCTAACTCGTTTGTTTCGCATGCGGTTGTAGCTAAATAATGTATATCACAAGTATTTGTAGCTAAACCATTTGTTTCGCATGGATTTGAAGCTAAACCTTCTACTTCGCATTGATTTGAAGCTAAATCATTTGTTTCGCATGGAATTGAAGCTACCTCATTTGTTCCTCCAGCTTTTGAAGCTATATCACTTATATCACAAGTATTTGAAGCTAAATCATATGTGTCGCATGGATTTGAAGCTGAACCTTCTACATCGCATTGATTTGAAGCTAAATCTTGTGTATCGCATGGATTTGAAGCTAAAACTTCTGCATCGCATTGATTTGAAGCTAATTCATGTGTTTCGCATGGATTTGAAGCTAACTCGTTTGTTTCGCATGCAGTTGTAGCTAAATAATATATATCACAAGTTTTTGTAACTAAACCATTTGTTTCGCGTGGATGTCAAGCTAAACCTTCTACATCACATTGATTTGAAGCTAAATCATGTGTTTCGCTTGGATTTGAAGCTAAATCTTCTACATCGAATTGACTTGAAGCTAAATCTTGTGTTTCGCGTTGATTTGAAGCTAACTCGTTTGTTTCGCTGCATTTGAAGCTATCTCGTTTGTTTCGCTGCATTTGAAGCTATATAACTCATATCGCAAGTATCTCAAGCTAAATCATTTGTGTCGCATTGTTATTTAAGCTGAACCTTCTACATCGCATTGATTTGAAGCTAAATCTTGTGTATCGCATGGATTTGAAGCTAAACCTTCTACATCGCATTGATTTGAATCTAAATCATGTGTTTCGCATGGATTTGAAGCTAACTCGTTTGTTTCGCATGCGGTTGTAGCTAAATAATGTTTATCACAAGTATTTGTAGCTAAACCATTTGTTTCGCATGGATTTGAAGCTAAACCTTCTACGTCGCATTGAGTTGCAGCTGAATCATGTGTTTCGCATCGATTTGAAGCTAACTCGTTCGTTTCGCCTGCATTTGAAACTATATCACTTATATCGCAAGTATTTGAATCTAAATCATGTGTTTCGCATGGATTTGAAGCTAACTCGTTTGTTCCTCCTGCTTTTGAAGCTATATCACTTATATCACAAGTATTTAGAGCTAAATCATATGTGTCGCATGGATTTGAAGCTGAACCTTCTACATCGCATTGATTTGAAGCTAAATCTTGTGTATCGCATGGATTTGAATCTAAACCTTCTGCATCGCATTGATTTGAAGCTAATTCATGTGTTTCGCATGGATTTGAAGCTAACTCGTTTGTTTCGCATGCAGTTGTAGCTAAATAATATATATCACAAGTATTTGTAACTAAACCATTTGTTTCGCGTGGATTTCAAGCTAAACCTTCTACATCACATTGATTTGAAGCTAAATCATGTGTTTGGCATGGATTTGAAGCTAAACCTTCTATATCGCATTGATTTGCAGCTGAATCATGTGTTTCGCATGGATTTGAAGCTAACTCGTTCGTTTCGCCTGCATTTGAAACTATTTCACATATATCGCAAGTATTTGAAGCTAAATCATGTGTTTCGCTTGGATTTGAAGCTACCTCGTTTGTTCCTCCAGCTGTTGAAGCTATATCACATATATCGCAAGTATTTGAAGCTAAATCATATGTGTCCCATGGATTTGAAGCTGAACCTTCTACATCGCATTGATTTGAAGCTAAATCTTGTGTATCGCATGGATTTGAAGCTAAACCTTCTACATCACATTGATTTGCAGCTAAATCATGTGTTTCGCATGGATTTGAAGCTAACTCGTTTGTTTTGCCTGCAGTTGAATCTACTTCATTTATATCGCAAGTATTTGAAGCTAAATCATGTGTATCGCGTGGATTTTGAAGCTAACTCGTTTGATTAGTCTGCTTTTGAAGCTATATCACTTATACCCCAAGTGTTTGAAGCTAAATCATTTGTTTCGCATGGATTTGAATCTAAGCCTTGTCCTTCGAATTGATTTGAAGCTAAATCATGTGTTTCGTATGGATTTGAAGCTAAACCTTCTACATCACATTGATTTGAAGCTAAATCATGTGTTTCGCTTGGATTTGAAGCTAACTCATTTCTTTCGCATGCGGTTGTAGCTAAATAATGTATATCACAAGTATTTGAAGCTAAACCATTTGTTCCGCACGGATTTGAAGCTAATCCTTCTACTTCGCATTGATTTGCAACTTAATCATGTGTTTTGCATGGATTTAAAGCTAACTCGTTTGTTTCGCATGCGGTTGTAGCTAAATAATGTATATCACAAGTATTTGTAGCTAAACCATTTGTTTCGCATGGATTTGAAGCTAAACCTTCTACTTCGCATTGATTTGAAGCTAAATCATTTGTTTCGCATGGAATTGAAGCTACCTCATTTGTTCCTCCAGCTTTTGAAGCTATATCACTTATATCACAAGTATTTGAAGCTAAATCATATGTGTCGCATGGATTTGAAGCTGAACCTTCTACATCGCATTGATTTGAAGCTAAATCTTGTGTATCGCATGGATTTGAAGCTAAAACTTCTGCATCGCATTGATTTGAAGCTAATTCATGTGTTTCGCATGGATTTGAAGCTAACTCGTTTGTTTTGCATGCAGTTGTAGCTAAATAATATATATCACAAGTTTTTGTAACTAAACCATTTGTTTCGCGTGGATGTCAAGCTAAACCTTCTACATCACATTGATTTGAAGCTAAATCATGTGTTTCGCTTGGATTTGAAGCTAAATCTTCTACATCGAATTGACTTGAAGCTAAATCTTGTGTTTCGCGTTGATTTGAAGCTAACTCGTTTGTTTCGCTGCATTTGAAGCTATCTCGTTTGTTTCGCTGCATTTGAAGCTATATAACTCATATCGCAAGTATCTCAAGCTAAATCATTTGTGTCGCATTGTTATTTAAGCTGAACCTTCTACATCGCATTGATTTGAAGCTAAATCTTGTGTATCGCATGGATTTGAAGCTAAACCTTCTACATCGCATTGATTTGAATCTAAATCATGTGTTTCGCATGGATTTGAAGCTAACTCGTTTGTTTCGCATGCGGTTGTAGCTAAATAATGTTTATCACAAGTATTTGTAGCTAAACCATTTGTTTCGCATGGATTTGAAGCTAAACCTTCTACGTCGCATTGAGTTGCAGCTGAATCATGTGTTTCGCATCGATTTGAAGCTAACTCGTTCGTTTCGCCTGCATTTGAAACTATATCACTTATATCGCAAGTATTTGAATCTAAATCATGTGTTTCGCATGGATTTGAAGCTAACTCGTTTGTTCCTCCTGCTTTTGAAGCTATATCACTTATATCACAAGTATTTAGAGCTAAATCATATGTGTCGCATGGATTTGAAGCTGAACCTTCTACATCGCATTGATTTGAAGCTAAATCTTGTGTATCGCATGGATTTGAATCTAAACCTTCTGCATCGCATTGATTTGAAGCTAATTCATGTGTTTCGCATGGATTTGAAGCTAACTCGTTTGTTTCGCATGCAGTTGTAGCTAAATAATATATATCACAAGTATTTGTAACTAAACCATTTGTTTCGCGTGGATTTCAAGCTAAACCTTCTACATCACATTGATTTGAAGCTAAATCATGTGTTTCGCTTGGTTTTGAAGCTAAATCTTCTACATCGCATTGACTTGAAGCTAAATCTTGTGTTTCGCATTGATTTGAAGCTAACTCGTTTGTTTCGCTGCATTTGAAGCTATATAACTCATATCGCAAGTATCTCAAGCTAAATCATTTGTGTCGCATTGTTATTTAAGCTGAACCTTCTACATCGCATTGATTTGAAGCTAAATCTTGTGTATCGCATGGATTTGAAGCTAAACCTTCTACATCGCATTGATTTGAAGCTAAATCATTTGTTTCGCATGGAATTGAAGCTACCTCATTTGTTCCTCCAGCTTTTGAACCTATATCACTTATATCACAAGTATTTGAAGCTAAATCATATGTGTCGCATGGATTTGAAGCTGAACCTTCTACATCGCATTGATTTGAAGCTAAATCTTGTGTATCGCATGGATTTGAAGCTAAACCTTCTGCATCGCATTGATTTGAAGCTAATTCATGTGTTTCGCATGGATTTGAAGCTAACTCGTTTGTTTCGCATGCAGTTGTAGCTAAATAATATATATCACAAGTATTTGTAACTAAACCATTTGTTTCGCGTGGATGTCAAGCTAAACCTTCTACATCACATTGATTTGAATCTAAATCATGTGTTTCGCTTGGATTTGAAGCTAAATCTTATACATCGAATTGACTTGAAGCTAAATCTTGTGTTTCGCGTTGATTTGAAGCTAACTCGTTTGTTTCGCTGCATTTGAAGC
The DNA here is from genome assembly GCF_051020955.1 of Megalopta genalis. Taxonomy (NCBI): domain Eukaryota; kingdom Metazoa; phylum Arthropoda; class Insecta; order Hymenoptera; family Halictidae; genus Megalopta; species Megalopta genalis. The sequence continues at coordinate 34,384 of NW_027477653.1, read as the reverse complement.
TAACTCGTTTGTTTCGCTGCATTTGAAGCTATATAACTCATATCGCAAGTATCTCAAGCTAAATCATTTGTGTCGCATTGTTATTTAAGCTGAACCTTCTACATCGCATTGATTTGAAGCTAAATCTTGTGTATCGCATGGATTTGAAGCTAAACCTTCTACATCGCATTGATTTGAATCTAAATCATGTGTTTCGCATGGATTTGAAGCTAACTCGTTTGTTTCGCATGCGGTTGTAGCTAAATAATGTTTATCACAAGTATTTGTAGCTAAACCATTTGTTTCGCATGGATTTGAAGCTAAACCTTCTACGTCGCATTGAGTTGCAGCTGAATCATGTGTTTCGCATCGATTTGAAGCTAACTCGTTCGTTTCGCCTGCATTTGAAACTATATCACTTATATCGCAAGTATTTGAATCTAAATCATGTGTTTCGCATGGATTTGAAGCTAACTCGTTTGTTCCTCCTGCTTTTGAAGCTATATCACTTATATCACAAGTATTTAAAGCTAAATCATATGTGTCGCATGGATTTGAAGCTGAACCTTCTACATCGCATTGATTTGAAGCTAAATCTTGTGTATCGCATGGATTTGAATCTAAACCTTCTGCATCGCATTGATTTGAAGCTAATTCATGTGTTTCGCATGGATTTGAAGCTAACTCGTTTGTTTCGCATGCAGTTGTAGCTAAATAATATATATCACAAGTATTTGTAACTAAACCATTTGTTTCGCGTGGATTTCAAGCTAAACCTTCTACATCACATTGATTTGAAGCTAAATCATGTGTTTCGCTTGGTTTTGAAGCTAAATCTTCTACATCGCATTGACTTGAAGCTAAATCTTGTGTTTCGCATTGATTTGAAGCTAACTCGTTTGTTTCGCTGCATTTGAAGCTATATAACTCATATCGCAAGTATCTCAAGCTAAATCATTTGTGTCGCATTGTTATTTAAGCTGAACCTTCTACATCGCATTGATTTGAAGCTAAATCTTGTGCATCGCATGGATTTGAAGCTAAACCTTCTACATCGCATTGATTTGAAGCTAAATCATTTGTTTCGCATGGAATTGAAGCTACCTCATTTGTTCCTCCAGCTTTTGAACCTATATCACTTATATCACAAGTATTTGAAGCTAAATCATATGTGTCGCATGGATTTGAAGCTGAACCTTCTACATCGCATTGATTTGAAGCTAAATCTTGTGTATCGCATGGATTTGAAGCTAAACCTTCTGCATCGCATTGATTTGAAGCTAATTCATGTGTTTCGCATGGATTTGAAGCTAACTCGTTTGTTTCGCATGCAGTTGTAGCTAAATAATATATATCACAAGTATTTGTAACTAAACCATTTGTTTCGCGTGGATGTCAAGCTAAACCTTCTACATCACATTGATTTGAATCTAAATCATGTGTTTCGCTTGGATTTGAAGCTAAATCTTCTACATCGAATTGACTTGAAGCTAAATCTTGTGTTTCGCGTTGATTTGAAGCTAACTCGTTTGTTTCGCTGCATTTGAAGCTAACTCGTTTGTTTCGCTGCATTTGAAGCTATATAACTCATATCGCAAGTATCTCAAGCTAAATCATTTGTGTCGCATTGTTATTTAAGCTGAACCTTCTAAATCGCATTGATTTGAAGCTAAATCTTGTGTATCGCATGGATTTGAAGCTAAACCTTCTACATCGCATTGATTTGAATCTAAATCATGTGTTTCGCATGGATTTGAAGCTAACTCGTTTGTTTCGCATGCGGTTGTAGCTAAATAATGTTTATCACAAGTATTTGTAGCTAAACCATTTGTTTCGCATGGATTTGAAGCTAAACCTTCTACGTCGCATTGAGTTGCAGCTGAATCATGTGTTTCGCATCGATTTGAAGCTAACTCGTTCGTTTCGCCTGCATTTGAAACTATATCACTTATATCGCAAGTATTTGAATCTAAATCATGTGTTTCGCATGGAATTGAAGCTACCTCATTTGTTCCTCCTGCTTTTGAAGCTATATCACTTATATCACAAGTATTTGAAGCTAAATCATATGTGTCGCATGGATTTTAAGCTGAACCTTCTACATCGCATTGATTTGAAGCTAAATCTTGTGTATCGCATGGATTTGAAGCTAAACCTTCTGCATCGCATTGATTTGAAGCTAATTCGTGTGTTTCGCATGGATTTGAAGCTAACTCGTTTGTTTCGCATGCAGTTGTAGCTAAATAATATATATCACAAGTATTTGTAACTAAACCATTTGTTTCGCGTGGATGTCAAGCTAAACCTTCTACATCACATTGATTTGAAGCTAAATCATGTGTTTCGCTTGGATTTGAAGCTAAATCTTCTACATCGAATTGACTTGAAGCTAAATCTTGTGTTTCGCGTTGATTTGAAGCTAACTCGTTTGTTTCGCTGCATTTGAAGCTAACTCGTTTGTTTCGCTGCATTTGAAGCTAACTCGTTTGTTTCGCTGCATTTGAAGCTATATAACTCATATCGCAAGTATCTCAAGCTAAATCATTTGTGTCGCATTGTTATTTAAGCTGAACCTTCTACATCGCATTGATTTGAAGCTAAATCTTGTGTATCGCATGGATTTGAAGCTAAACCTTCTACATCGCATTGATTTGAATCTAAATCATGTGTTTCGCATGGATTTGAAGCTAACTCGTTTGTTTCGCATGCGGTTGTAGCTAAATAATGTTTATCACAAGTATTTGTAGCTAAACCATTTGTTTCGCATGGATTTGAAGCTAAACCTTCTACGTCGCATTGAGTTGCAGCTGAGTCATGTGTTTCGCATCGATTTGAAGCTAACTCGTTTGTTTCGCATGCGGTTGTAGCTAAATAATGTATATCACAAGTATTTGTAGCTAAACCATTTGTATCGCATGGATTTGAAGCTATGCCTTCTACTTCGCATTGATTTGAAGCTAAATCATTTGTTTCGCATGAAATTGAAGCTACCTCGTTTGTTCCTCCTGCTTTTGAAGCTATATCACTTATATCGCAAGTATTTGAAGCTAAATCATATGTGTCGCATGGATTTGAAGCTGAACCTTCTAAATCGCATTGATTTGAAGCTAAATCTTGTGTATCGCATGGATTTGAAGCTAAACCTTCTACATCGCATTGATTTGAATCTAAATCATGTGTTTCGCATGGATTTGAAGCTAACTCGTTTGTTTCGCATGCGGTTGTAGCTAAATAATGTTTATCACAAGTATTTGTAGCTAAACCATTTGTTTCGCATGGATTTGAAGCTAAACCTTCTACGTCGCATTGAGTTGCAGCTGAATCATGTGTTTCGCATCGATTTGAAGCTAACTCGTTCGTTTCGCCTGCATTTGAAACTATATCACTTATATCGCAAGTATTTGAATCTAAATCATGTGTTTCGCATGGATTTGAAGCTAACTCGTTTGTTCCTCCTGCTTTTGAAGCTATATCACTTATATCACAAGTATTTAGAGCTAAATCATATGTGTCGCATGGATTTGAAGCTGAACCTTCTACATCGCATTGATTTGAAGCTAAATCTTGTGTATCGCATGGATTTGAATCTAAACCTTCTGCATCGCATTGATTTGAAGCTAATTCATGTGTTTCGCATGGATTTGAAGCTAACTCGTTTGTTTCGCATACAGTTGTAGCTAAATAATATATATCACAAGTATTTGTAACTAAACCATTTGTTTCGCGTGGATTTCAAGCTAAACCTTCTACATCACATTGATTTGAAGCTAAATCATGTGTTTCGCTTGGTTTTGAAGCTAAATCTTCTACATCGCATTGACTTGAAGCTAAATCTTGTGTTTCGCATTGATTTGAAGCTAACTCGTTTGTTTCGCTGCATTTGAAGCTATATAACTCATATCGCAAGTATCTCAAGCTAAATCATTTGTGTCGCATTGTTATTTAAGCTGAACCTTCTACATCGCATTGATTTGAAGCTAAATCTTGTGTATCGCATGGATTTGAAGCTAAACCTTCTACATCGCATTGATTTGAAGCTAAATCATTTGTTTCGCATGGAATTGAAGCTACCTCATTTGTTCCTCCAGCTTTTGAACCTATATCACTTATATCACAAGTATTTGAAGCTAAATCATATGTGTCGCATGGATTTGAAGCTGAACCTTCTACATCGCATTGATTTGAAGCTAAATCTTGTGTATCGCATGGATTTGAAGCTAAACCTTCTGCATCGCATTGATTTGAAGCTAATTCATGTGTTTCGCATGGATTTGAAGCTAACTCGTTTGTTTCGCATGCAGTTGTAGCTAAATAATATATATCACAAGTATTTGTAACTAAACCATTTGTTTCGCGTGGATGTCAAGCTAAACCTTCTACATCACATTGATTTGAATCTAAAACATGTGTTTCGCTTGGATTTGAAGCTAAATCTTCTACATCGAATTGACTTGAAGCTAAATCTTGTGTTTCGCGATGATTTGAAGCTAACTCGTTTGTTTCGCTGCATTTGAAGCTAACTCGTTTGTTTCGCTGCATTTGAAGCTATATAACTCATATCGCAAGTATCTCAAGCTAAATCATTTGTGTCGCATTGTTATTTAAGCTGAACCTTCTACATCGCATTGATTTGAAGCTAAATCTTGTGTATCGCATGGATTTGAAGCTAAACCTTCTACATCGCATTGATTTGAATCTAAATCATGTGTTTCGCATGGATTTGAAGCTAACTCGTTTGTTTCGCATGCGGTTGTAGCTAAATAATGTTTATCACAAGTATTTGTAGCTAAACCATTTGTTTCGCATGGATTTGAAGCTAAACCTTCTACGTCGCATTGAGTTGCAGCTGAATCATGTGTTTCGCATCGATTTGAAGCTAACTCGTTCGTTTCGCCTGCATTTGAAACTATATCACTTATATCGCAAGTATTTGAATCTAAATCATGTGTTTCGCATGGATTTGAAGCTAACTCGTTTGTTCCTCCTGCTTTTGAAGCTATATCACTTATATCACAAGTATTTAAAGCTAAATCATATGTGTCGCATGGATTTGAAGCTGAACCTTCTACATCGCATTGATTTGAAGCTAAATCTTGTGTATCGCATGGATTTGAATCTAAACCTTCTGCATCGCATTGATTTGAAGCTAATTCATGTGTTTCGCATGGATTTGAAGCTAACTCGTTTGTTTCGCATGCAGTTGTAGCTAAATAATATATATCACAAGTATTTGTAACTAAACCATTTGTTTCGCGTGGATTTCAAGCTAAACCTTCTACATCACATTGATTTGAAGCTAAATCATGTGTTTCGCTTGGTTTTGAAGCTAAATCTTCTACATCGCATTGACTTGAAGCTAAATCTTGTGTTTCGCATTGATTTGAAGCTAACTCGTTTGTTTCGCTGCATTTGAAGCTATATAACTCATATCGCAAGTATCTCAAGCTAAATCATTTGTGTCGCATTGTTATTTAAGCTGAACCTTCTACATCGCATTGATTTGAAGCTAAATCTTGTGCATCGCATGGATTTGAAGCTAAACCTTCTACATCGCATTGATTTGAAGCTAAATCATTTGTTTCGCATGGAATTGAAGCTACCTCATTTGTTCCTCCAGCTTTTGAACCTATATCACTTATATCACAAGTATTTGAAGCTAAATCATATGTGTCGCATGGATTTGAAGCTGAACCTTCTACATCGCATTGATTTGAAGCTAAATCTTGTGTATCGCATGGATTTGAAGCTAAACCTTCTGCATCGCATTGATTTGAAGCTAATTCATGTGTTTCGCATGGATTTGAAGCTAACTCGTTTGTTTCGCATGCAGTTGTAGCTAAATAATATATATCACAAGTATTTGTAACTAAACCATTTGTTTCGCGTGGATGTCAAGCTAAACCTTCTACATCACATTGATTTGAATCTAAATCATGTGTTTCGCTTGGATTTGAAGCTAAATCTTCTACATCGAATTGACTTGAAGCTAAATCTTGTGTTTCGCGTTGATTTGAAGCTAACTCGTTTGTTTCGCTGCATTTGAAGCTAACTCGTTTGTTTCGCTGCATTTGAAGCTATATAACTCATATCGCAAGTATCTCAAGCTAAATCATTTGTGTCGCATTGTTATTTAAGCTGAACCTTCTACATCGCATTGATTTGAAGCTAAATCTTGTGTATCGCATGGATTTGAAGCTAAACCTTCTACATCGCATTGATTTGAATCTAAATCATGTGTTTCGCATGGATTTGAAGCTAACTCGTTTGTTTCGCATGCGGTTGTAGCTAAATAATGTTTATCACAAGTATTTGTAGCTAAACCATTTGTTTCGCATGGATTTGAAGCTAAACCTTCTACGTCGCATTGAGTTGCAGCTGAATCATGTGTTTCGCATCGATTTGAAGCTAACTCGTTCGTTTCGCCTGCATTTGAAACTATATCACTTATATCGCAAGTATTTGAATCTAAATCATGTGTTTCGCATGGAATTGAAGCTACCTCATTTGTTCCTCCTGCTTTTGAAGCTATATCACTTATATCACAAGTATTTGAAGCTAAATCATATGTGTCGCATGGATTTTAAGCTGAACCTTCTACATCGCATTGATTTGAAGCTAAATCTTGTGTATCGCATGGATTTGAAGCTAAACCTTCTGCATCGCATTGATTTGAAGCTAATTCATGTGTTTCGCATGGATTTGAAGCTAACTCGTTTGTTTCGCATGCAGTTGTAGCTAAATAATATATATCACAAGTATTTGTAACTAAACCATTTGTTTCGCGTGGATGTCAAGCTAAACCTTCTACATCACATTGATTTGAAGCTAAATCATGTGTTTCGCTTGGATTTGAAGCTAAATCTTCTACATCGAATTGACTTGAAGCTAAATCTTGTGTTTCGCGTTGATTTGAAGCTAACTCGTTTGTTTCGCTGCATTTGAAGCTAACTCGTTTGTTTCGCTGCATTTGAAGCTAACTCGTTTGTTTCGCTGCATTTGAAGCTATATAACTCATATCGCAAGTATCTCAAGCTAAATCATTTGTGTCGCATTGTTATTTAAGCTGAACCTTCTACATCGCATTGATTTGAAGCTAAATCTTGTGTATCGCATGGATTTGAAGCTAAACCTTCTACATCGCATTGATTTGAATCTAAATCATGTGTTTCGCATGGATTTGAAGCTAACTCGTTTGTTTCGCATGCGGTTGTAGCTAAATAATGTTTATCACAAGTATTTGTAGCTAAACCATTTGTTTCGCATGGATTTGAAGCTAAACCTTCTACGTCGCATTGAGTTGCAGCTGAGTCATGTGTTTCGCATCGATTTGAAGCTAACTCGTTCGTTTCGCCTGCTTTTGAAGCTATATCACTTATATCACAAGTATTTAGAGCTAAATCATATGTGTCGCATGGATTTGAAGCTGAACCTTCTACATCGCATTGATTTGAAGCTAAATCTTGTGTATCGCATGGATTTGAATCTAAACCTTCTGCATCGCATTGATTTGAAGCTAATTCATGTGTTTCGCATGGATTTGAAGCTAACTCGTTTGTTTCGCATGCAGTTGTAGCTAAATAATATATATCACAAGTATTTGTAACTAAACCATTTGTTTCGCGTGGATTTCAAGCTAAACCTTCTACATCACATTGATTTGAAGCTAAATCATGTGTTTCGCTTGGTTTTGAAGCTAAATCTTCTACATCGCATTGACTTGAAGCTAAATCTTGTGTTTCGCATTGATTTGAAGCTAACTCGTTTGTTTCGCTGCATTTGAAGCTATATAACTCATATCGCAAGTATCTCAAGCTAAATCATTTGTGTCGCATTGTTATTTAAGCTGAACCTTCTACATCGCATTGATTTGAAGCTAAATCTTGTGTATCGCATGGATTTGAAGCTAAACCTTCTACATCGCATTGATTTGAAGCTAAATCATTTGTTTCGCATGGAATTGAAGCTACCTCATTTGTTCCTCCAGCTTTTGAACCTATATCACTTATATCACAAGTATTTGAAGCTAAATCATATGTGTCGCATGGATTTGAAGCTGAACCTTCTACATCGCATTGATTTGAAGCTAAATCTTGTGTATCGCATGGATTTGAAGCTAAACCTTCTGCATCGCATTGATTTGAAGCTAATTCATGTGTTTCGCATGGATTTGAAGCTAACTCGTTTGTTTCGCATGCAGTTGTAGCTAAATAATATATATCACAAGTATTTGTAACTAAACCATTTGTTTCGCGTGGATGTCAAGCTAAACCTTCTACATCACATTGATTTGAATCTAAATCATGTGTTTCGCTTGGATTTGAAGCTAAATCTTCTACATCGAATTGACTTGAAGCTAAATCTTGTGTTTCGCGATGATTTGAAGCTAACTCGTTTGTTTCGCTGCATTTGAAGCTAACTCGTTTGTTTCGCTGCATTTGAAGCTATATAACTCATATCGCAAGTATCTCAAGCTAAATCATTTGTGTCGCATTGTTATTTAAGCTGAACCTTCTACATCGCATTGATTTGAAGCTAAATCTTGTGTATCGCATGGATTTGAAGCTAAACCTTCTACATCGCATTGATTTGAATCTAAATCATGTGTTTCGCATGGATTTGAAGCTAACTCGTTTGTTTCGCATGCGGTTGTAGCTAAATAATGTTTATCACAAGTATTTGTAGCTAAACCATTTGTTTCGCATGGATTTGAAGCTAAACCTTCTACGTCGCATTGAGTTGCAGCTGAATCATGTGTTTCGCATCGATTTGAAGCTAACTCGTTCGTTTCGCCTGCATTTGAAACTATATCACTTATATCGCAAGTATTTGAATCTAAATCATGTGTTTCGCATGGATTTGAAGCTAACTCGTTTGTTCCTCCTGCTTTTGAAGCTATATCACTTATATCACAAGTATTTAAAGCTAAATCATATGTGTCGCATGGATTTGAAGCTGAACCTTCTACATCGCATTGATTTGAAGCTAAATCTTGTGTATCGCATGGATTTGAATCTAAACCTTCTGCATCGCATTGATTTGAAGCTAATTCATGTGTTTCGCATGGATTTGAAGCTAACTCGTTTGTTTCGCATGCAGTTGTAGCTAAATAATATATATCACAAGTATTTGTAACTAAACCATTTGTTTCGCGTGGATTTCAAGCTAAACCTTCTACATCACATTGATTTGAACCTAAATCATGTGTTTCGCTTGGTTTTGAAGCTAAATCTTCTACATCGCATTGACTTGAAGCTAAATCTTGTGTTTCGCATTGATTTGAAGCTAACTCGTTTGTTTCGCTGCATTTGAAGCTATATAACTCATATCGCAAGTATCTCAAGCTAAATCATTTGTGTCGCATTGTTATTTAAGCTGAACCTTCTACATCGCATTGATTTGAAGCTAAATCTTGTGCATCGCATGGATTTGAAGCTAAACCTTCTACATCGCATTGATTTGAAGCTAAATCATTTGTTTCGCATGGAATTGAAGCTACCTCATTTGTTCCTCCAGCTTTTGAACCTATATCACTTATATCACAAGTATTTGAAGCTAAATCATATGTGTCGCATGGATTTGAAGCTGAACCTTCTACATCGCATTGATTTGAAGCTAAATCTTGTGTATCGCATGGATTTGAAGCTAAACCTTCTGCATCGCATTGATTTGAAGCTAATTCATGTGTTTCGCATGGATTTGAAGCTAACTCGTTTGTTTCGCATGCAGTTGTAGCTAAATAATATATATCACAAGTATTTGTAACTAAACCATTTGTTTCGCGTGGATGTCAAGCTAAACCTTCTACATCACATTGATTTGAATCTAAATCATGTGTTTCGCTTGGATTTGAAGCTAAATCTTCTACATCGAATTGACTTGAAGCTAAATCTTGTGTTTCGCGTTGATTTGAAGCTAACTCGTTTGTTTCGCTGCATTTGAAGCTAACTCGTTTGTTTCGCTGCATTTGAAGCTATATAACTCATATCGCAAGTATCTCAAGCTAAATCATTTGTGTCGCATTGTTATTTAAGCTGAACCTTCTACATCGCATTGATTTGAAGCTAAATCTTGTGTATCGCATGGATTTGAAGCTAAACCTTCTACATCGCATTGATTTGAATCTAAATCATGTGTTTCGCATGGATTTGAAGCTAACTCGTTTGTTTCGCATGCGGTTGTAGCTAAATAATGTTTATCACAAGTATTTGTAGCTAAACCATTTGTTTCGCATGGATTTGAAGCTAAACCTTCTACGTCGCATTGAGTTGCAGCTGAGTCATGTGTTTCGCATCGATTTGAAGCTAACTCGTTCGTTTCGCCTGCATTTGAAACTATATCACTTATATCGCAAGTATTTGAATCTAAATCATGTGTTTCGCATGGATTTGAAGCTAACTCGTTTGTTTCGCATGCGGTTGTAGCTAAATAATGTTTATCACAAGTATTGGTAGCTAAACCATTTGTTTCGCATGGATTTGAAGCTAAACCTTCTACGTCGCATTGATTTGAAGCTAAATCATGTGTTTCGCATGGATTTGAAGCTAACTCGTTTGTTTCGCATGCAGTTGTAGCTAAATAATATATATCACAAGTATTTGTAACTAAACCATTTGTTTCGCGTGGATGTCAAGCTAAACCTTCTACATCACATTGATTTGAAGCTAAATCATGTGTTTCGCTTGGATTTGAAGCTAAATCTTCTACATCGAATTGACTTGAAGCTAAATCTTGTGTTTCGCGTTGATTTGAAGCTAACTCGTTTGTTTCGCTGCATTTGAAGCTAACTCGTTTGTTTCGCTGCATTTGAAGCTAACTCGTTTGTTTCGCTGCATTTGAAGCTATATAACTCATATCGCAAGTATCTCAAGCTAAATCATTTGTGTCGCATTGTTATTTAAGCTGAACCTTCTACATCGCATTGATTTGAAGCTAAATCTTGTGTATCGCATGGATTTGAAGCTAAACCTTCTACATCGCATTGATTTGAATCTAAATCATGTGTTTCGCATGGATTTGAAGCTAACTCGTTTGTTTCGCATGCGGTTGTAGCTAAATAATGTTTATCACAAGTATTTGTAGCTAAACCATTTGTTTCGCATGGATTTGAAGCTAAACCTTCTACGTCGCATTGAGTTGCAGCTGAGTCATGTGTTTCGCATCGATTTGAAGCTAACTCGTTCGTTTCGCCTGCATTTGAAACTATATCACTTATATCGCAAGTATTTGAATCTAAATCATGTGTTTCGCATGGATTTGAAGCTAACTCGTTTGTTTCGCATGCGGTTGTAGCTAAATAATGTTTATCACAAGTATTGGTAGCTAAACCATTTGTTTCGCATGGATTTGAAGCTAAACCTTCTACGTCGCATTGATTTGAAGCTAAATCATGTGTTTCGCATGGATTTGAAGCTAACTCGTTTGTTTCGCATGCAGTTGTAGCTAAATAATATATATCACAAGTATTTGTAACTAAACCATTTGTTTCGCGTGGATGTCAAGCTAAACCTTCTACATCACATTGATTTGAATCTAAATCATGTGTTTCGCTTGGATTTGAAGCTAAATCTTCTACATCGAATTGACTTGAAGCTAAATCTTGTGTTTCGCGATGATTTGAAGCTAACTCGTTTGTTTCGCTGCATTTGAAGCTAACTCGTTTGTTTCGCTGCATTTGAAGCTATATAACTCATATCGCAAGTATCTCAAGCTAAATCATTTGTGTCGCATTGTTATTTAAGCTGAACCTTCTACATCGCATTGATTTGAAGCTAAATCTTGTGTATCGCATGGATTTGAAGCTAAACCTTCTACATCGCATTGATTTGAATCTAAATCATGTGTTTCGCATGGATTTGAAGCTAACTCGTTTGTTTCGCATGCGGTTGTAGCTAAATAATGTTTATCACAAGTATTTGTAGCTAAACCATTTGTTTCGCATGGATTTGAAGCTAAACCTTCTACGTCGCATTGAGTTGCAGCTGAATCATGTGTTTCGCATCGATTTGAAGCTAACTCGTTCGTTTCGCCTGCATTTGAAACTATATCACTTATATCGCAAGTATTTGAATCTAAATCATGTGTTTCGCATGGATTTGAAGCTAACTCGTTTGTTCCTCCTGCTTTTGAAGCTATATCACTTATATCACAAGTATTTAAAGCTAAATCATATGTGTCGCATGGATTTGAAGCTGAACCTTCTACATCGCATTGATTTGAAGCTAAATCTTGTGTATCGCATGGATTTGAATCTAAACCTTCTGCATCGCATTGATTTGAAGCTAATTCATGTGTTTCGCATGGATTTGAAGCTAACTCGTTTGTTTCGCATGCAGTTGTAGCTAAATAATATATATCACAAGTATTTGTAACTAAACCATTTGTTTCGCGTGGATTTCAAGCTAAACCTTCTACATCACATTGATTTGAAGCTAAATCATGTGTTTCGCTTGGTTTTGAAGCTAAATCTTCTACATCGCATTGACTTGAAGCTAAATCTTGTGTTTCGCATTGATTTGAAGCTAACTCGTTTGTTTCGCTGCATTTGAAGCTATATAACTCATATCGCAAGTATCTCAAGCTAAATCATTTGTGTCGCATTGTTATTTAAGCTGAACCTTCTACATCGCATTGATTTGAAGCTAAATCTTGTGCATCGCATGGATTTGAAGCTAAACCTTCTACATCGCATTGATTTGAAGCTAAATCATTTGTTTCGCATGGAATTGAAGCTACCTCATTTGTTCCTCCAGCTTTTGAACCTATATCACTTATATCACAAGTATTTGAAGCTAAATCATATGTGTCGCATGGATTTGAAGCTGAACCTTCTACATCGCATTGATTTGAAGCTAAATCTTGTGTATCGCATGGATTTGAAGCTAAACCTTCTGCATCGCATTGATTTGAAGCTAATTCATGTGTTTCGCATGGATTTAAAGCTAACTCGTTTGTTTCGCATGCAGTTGTAGCTAAATAATATATATCACAAGTATTTGTAACTAAACCATTTGTTTCGCGTGGATGTCAAGCTAAACCTTCTACATCACATTGATTTGAATCTAAATCATGTGTTTCGCTTGGATTTGAAGCTAAATCTTCTACATCGAATTGACTTGAAGCTAAATCTTGTGTTTCGCGTTGATTTGAAGCTAACTCGTTTGTTTCGCTGCATTTGAAGCTAACTCGTTTGTTTCGCTGCATTTGAAGCTATATAACTCATATCGCAAGTATCTCAAGCTAAATCATTTGTGTCGCATTGTTATTTAAGCTGAACCTTCTACATCGCATTGATTTGAAGCTAAATCTTGTGTATCGCATGGATTTGAAGCTAAACCTTCTACATCGCATTGATTTGAATCTAAATCATGTGTTTCGCATGGATTTGAAGCTAACTCGTTTGTTTCGCATGCGGTTGTAGCTAAATAATGTTTATCACAAGTATTTGTAGCTAAACCATTTGTTTCGCATGGATTTGAAGCTAAACCTTCTACGTCGCATTGAGTTGCAGCTGAATCATGTGTTTCGCATCGATTTGAAGCTAACTCGTTCGTTTCGCCTGCATTTGAAACTATATCACTTATATCGCAAGTATTTGAATCTAAATCATGTGTTTCGCATGGAATTGAAGCTACCTCATTTGTTCCTCCTGCTTTTGAAGCTATATCACTTATATCACAAGTATTTGAAGCTAAATCATATGTGTCGCATGGATTTTAAGCTGAACCTTCTACATCGCATTGATTTGAAGCTAAATCTTGTGTATCGCATGGATTTGAAGCTAAACCTTCTGCATCGCATTGATTTGAAGCTAATTCATGTGTTTCGCATGGATTTGAAGCTAACTCGTTTGTTTCGCATGCAGTTGTAGCTAAATAATATATATCACAAGTATTTGTAACTAAACCATTTGTTTCGCGTGGATGTCAAGCTAAACCTTCTACATCACATTGATTTGAAGCTAAATCATGTGTTTCGCTTGGATTTGAAGCTAAATCTTCTACATCGAATTGACTTGAAGCTAAATCTTGTGTTTCGCGTTGATTTGAAGCTAACTCGTTTGTTTCGCTGCATTTGAAGCTAAATCGTTTGTTTCGCTGCATTTGAAGCTAACTCGTTTGTTTCGCTGCATTTGAAGCTATATAACTCATATCGCAAGTATCTCAAGCTAAATCATTTGTGTCGCATTGTTATTTAAGCTGAACCTTCTACATCGCATTGATTTGAAGCTAAATCTTGTGTATCGCATGGATTTGAAGCTAAACCTTCTACATCGCATTGATTTGAATCTAAATCATGTGTTTCGCATGGATTTGAAGCTAACTCGTTTGTTTCGCATGCGGTTGTAGCTAAATAATGTTTATCACAAGTATTTGTAGCTAAACCATTTGTTTCGCATGGATTTGAAGCTAAACCTTCTACGTCGCATTGAGTTGCAGCTGAGTCATGTGTTTCGCATCGATTTGAAGCTAACTCGTTCGTTTCGCCTGCATTTGAAACTATATCACTTATATCGCAAGTATTTGAATCTAAATCATGTGTTTCGCATGGATTTGAAGCTAACTCGTTTGTTTCGCATGCGGTTGTAGCTAAATAATGTTTATCACAAGTATTGGTAGCTAAACCATTTGTTTCGCATGGATTTGAAGCTAAACCTTCTACGTCGCATTGATTTGAAGCTAAATCATGTGTTTCGCATGGATTTGAAGCTAACTCGTTTGTTTCGCATGCAGTTGTAGCTAAATAATATATATCACAAGTATTTGTAACTAAACCATTTGTTTCGCGTGGATTTCAAGCTAAACCTTCTACATCACATTGATTTGAAGCTAAATCATGTGTTTCGCTTGGATTTGAAGCTAAATCTTCTACATCGCATTGACTTGAAGCTAAATCTTGTGTTTCGCGTTGATTTGAAGCTAACTCGTTTGTTTCGCTGCATTTGAAGCTATATAACTCATATCGCAAGTATCTCAAGCTAAATCATTTGTGTCGCATTGTTATTTAAGCTGAACCTTCTACATCGCATTGATTTGAAGCTAAATCATGTGTTTCGCATGGATTTGAAGCTAACTCGTTTGTTCCTCCTGCTTTTGAAGCTATATCACTTATATCACAAGTATTTAAAGCTAAATCATATGTGTCGCATGGATTTGAAGCTGAACCTTCTACATCGCATTGATTTGAAGCTAAATCTTGTGTATCGCATGGATTTGAATCTAAACCTTCTGCATCGCATTGATTTGAAGCTAATTCATGTGTTTCGCATGGATTTGAAGCTAACTCGTTTGTTTCGCATGCAGTTGTAGCTAAATAATATATATCACAAGTATTTGTAACTAAACCATTTGTTTCGCGTGGATTTCAAGCTAAACCTTCTACATCACATTGATTTGAAGCTAAATCATGTGTTTCGCTTGGTTTTGAAGCTAAATCTTCTACATCGCATTGACTTGAAGCTAAATCTTGTGTTTCGCATTGATTTGAAGCTAACTCGTTTGTTTCGCATGCAGTTGTAGCTAAATAATATATATCACAAGTATTTGTAACTAAACCATTTATTTCGCGTGGATGTCAAGCTAAACCTTCTACATCACATTGATTTGAATCTAAATCATGTGTTTCGCTTGGATTTGAAGCTAAATCTTCTACATCGAATTGACTTGAAGCTAAATCTTGTGTTTCGCGTTGATTTGAAGCTAACTCGTTTGTTTCGCTGCATTTGAAGCTAACTCGTTTGTTTCGCTGCATTTGAAGCTATATAACTCATATCGCAAGTATCTCAAGCTAAATCATTTGTGTCGCATTGTTATTTAAGCTGAACCTTCTACATCGCATTGATTTGAAGCTAAATCTTGTGTATCGCATGGATTTGAAGCTAAACCTTCTACATCGCATTGATTTGAATCTAAATCATGTGTTTCGCATGGATTTGAAGCTAACTCGTTTGTTTCGCATGCGGTTGTAGCTAAATAATGTTTATCACAAGTATTTGTAGCTAAACCATTTGTTTCGCATGGATTTGAAGCTAAACCTTCTACGTCGCATTGAGTTGCAGCTGAATCATGTGTTTCGCATCGATTTGAAGCTAACTCGTTCGTTTCGCCTGCATTTGAAACTATATCACTTATATCGCAAGTATTTGAATCTAAATCATGTGTTTCGCATGGAATTGAAGCTACCTCATTTGTTCCTCCTGCTTTTGAAGCTATATCACTTATATCACAAGTATTTGAAGCTAAATCATATGTGTCGCATGGATTTTAAGCTGAACCTTCTACATCGCATTGATTTGAAGCTAAATCTTGTGTATCGCATGGATTTGAAGCTAAACCTTCTGCATCGCATTGATTTGAAGCTAATTCATGTGTTTCGCATGGATTTGAAGCTAACTCGTTTGTTTCGCATGCAGTTGTAGCTAAATAATATATATCACAAGTATTTGTAACTAAACCATTTGTTTCGCGTGGATGTCAAGCTAAACCTTCTACATCACATTGATTTGAAGCTAAATCATGTGTTTCGCTTGGATTTGAAGCTAAATCTTCTACATCGAATTGACTTGAAGCTAAATCTTGTGTTTCGCGTTGATTTGAAGCTAACTCGTTTGTTTCGCTGCATTTGAAGCTATATAACTCATATCGCAAGTATCTCAAGCTAAATCATTTGTGTCGCATTGTTATTTAAGCTGAACCTTCTACATCGCATTGATT
This sequence comes from Megalopta genalis, assembly GCF_051020955.1. NCBI lineage: Eukaryota > Metazoa > Arthropoda > Insecta > Hymenoptera > Halictidae > Megalopta > Megalopta genalis. The sequence continues at coordinate 17,696 of NW_027477653.1, read as the reverse complement.
TGAAGCTAAATCTTGTGCATCGCATGGATTTGAAGCTAAACCTTCTACATCGCATTGATTTGAAGCTAAATCATTTGTTTCGCATGGAATTGAAGCTACCTCACTTGTTCCTCCAGCTTTTGAACCTATATCACTTATATCACAAGTATTTGAAGCTAAATCATATGTGTCGCATGGATTTGAAGCTGAACCTTCTACATCGCATTGATTTGAAGCTAAATCTTGTGTATCGCATGGATTTGAAGCTAAACCTTCTGCATCGCATTGATTTGAAGCTAATTCATGTGTTTCGCATGGATTTGAAGCTAACTCGTTTGTTTCGCATGCAGTTGTAGCTAAATAATATATATCACAAGTATTTGTAACTAAACCATTTGTTTCGCGTGGATGTCAAGCTAAACCTTCTACATCACATTGATTTGAATCTAAATCATGTGTTTCGCTTGGATTTGAAGCTAAATCTTCTACATCGAATTGACTTGAAGCTAAATCTTGTGTTTCGCGTTGATTTGAAGCTAACTCGTTTGTTTCGCTGCATTTGAAGCTAACTCGTTTGTTTCGCTGCATTTGAAGCTATATAACTCATATCGCAAGTATCTCAAATTAAATCATTTGTGTCGCATTGTTATTTAAGCTGAACCTTCTACATCGCATTGATTTGAAGCTAAATCTTGTGTATCGCATGGATTTGAAGCTAAACCTTCTACATCGCATTGATTTGAATCTAAATCATGTGTTTCGCATGGATTTGAAGCTAACTCGTTTGTTTCGCATGCGGTTGTAGCTAAATAATGTTTATCACAAGTATTTGTAGCTAAACCATTTGTTTCGCATGGATTTGAAGCTAAACCTTCTACGTCGCATTGAGTTGCAGCTGAATCATGTGTTTCGCATCGATTTGAAGCTAACTCGTTCGTTTCGCCTGCATTTGAAACTATATCACTTATATCGCAAGTATTTGAATCTAAATCATGTGTTTCGCATGGAATTGAAGCTACCTCATTTGTTCCTCCTGCTTTTGAAGCTATATCACTTATATCACAAGTATTTGAAGCTAAATCATATGTGTCGCATGGATTTTAAGCTGAACCTTCTACATCGCATTGATTTGAAGCTAAATCTTGTGTATCGCATGGATTTGAAGCTAAACCTTCTGCATCGCATTGATTTGAAGCTAATTCATGTGTTTCGCATGGATTTGAAGCTAACTCGTTTGTTTCGCATGCAGTTGTAGCTAAATAATATATATCACAAGTATTTGTAACTAAACCATTTGTTTCGCGTGGATGTCAAGCTAAACCTTCTACATCACATTGATTTGAAGCTAAATCATGTGTTTCGCTTGGATTTGAAGCTAAATCTTCTACATCGAATTGACTTGAAGCTAAATCTTGTGTTTCGCGTTGATTTGAAGCTAACTCGTTTGTTTCGCTGCATTTGAAGCTAACTCGTTTGTTTCGCTGCATTTAAAGCTATATAACTCATATCGCAAGTATCTCAAGCTAAATCATTTGTGTCGCATTGTTATTTAAGCTGAACCTTCTACATCGCATTGATTTGAAGCTAAATCTTGTGTATCGCATGGATTTGAAGCTAAACCTTCTACATCGCATTGATTTGAATCTAAATCATGTGTTTCGCATGGATTTGAAGCTAACTCGTTTGTTTCGCATGCGGTTGTAGCTAAATAATGTTTATCACAAGTATTTGTAGCTAAACCATTTGTTTCGCATGGATTTGAAGCTAAACCTTCTACGTCGCATTGAGTTGCAGCTGAGTCATGTGTTTCGCATCGATTTGAAGCTAACTCGTTCGTTTCGCCTGCATTTGAAACTATATCACTTATATCGCAAGTATTTGAATCTAAATCATGTGTTTCGCATGGATTTGAAGCTAACTCGTTTGTTTCGCATGCGGTTGTAGCTAAATAATGTTTATCACAAGTATTGGTAGCTAAACCATTTGTTTCGCATGGATTTGAAGCTAAACCTTCCACGTCGCATTGATTTGAAGCTAAATCATGTGTTTCGCATGGATTTGAAGCTAACTCGTTTGTTTCGCATGCAGTTGTAGCTAAATAATATATATCACAAGTATTTGTAACTAAACCATTTGTTTCGCGTGGATTTCAAGCTAAACCTTCTACATCACATTGATTTGAAGCTAAATCATGTGTTTCGCTTGGATTTGAAGCTAAATCTTCTACATCGCATTGACTTGAAGCTAAATCTTGTGTTTCGCGTTGATTTGAAGCTAACTCGTTTGTTTCGCTGCATTTGAAGCTATATAACTCATATCGCAAGTATCTCAAGCTAAATCATTTGTGTCGCATTGTTATTTAAGCTGAACCTTCTACATCGCATTGATTTGAAGCTAAATCATGTGTTTCGCATGGATTTGAAGCTAAATCATGTGTTTCGCATGGATTTGAAGCTAACTCGTTTGTTCTTCCTGCTTTTGAAGCTATATCACTTATATCACAAGTATTTAAAGCTAAATCATATGTGTCGCATGGATTTGAAGCTGAACCTTCTACATCGCATTGATTTGAAGCTAAATCTTGTGTATCGCATGGATTTGAATCTAAACCTTCTGCATCGCATTGATTTGAAGCTAATTCATGTGTTTCGCATGGATTTGAAGCTAACTCGTTTGTTTCGCATGCAGTTGTAGCTAAATAATATATATCACAAGTATTTGTAACTAAACCATTTGTTTCGCGTGGATTTCAAGCTAAACCTTCTACATCACATTGATTTGAAGCTAAATCATGTGTTTCGCTTGGTTTTGAAGCTAAATCTTCTACATCGCATTGACTTGAAGCTAAATCTTGTGTTTCGCATTGATTTGAAGCTAACTCGTTTGTTTCGCATGCAGTTGTAGCTAAATAATATATATCACAAGTATTTGTAACTAAACCATTTGTTTCGCGTGGATGTCAAGCTAAACCTTCTACATCACATTGATTTGAATCTAAATCATGTGTTTCGCTTGGATTTGAAGCTAAATCTTCTACATCGAATTGACTTGAAGCTAAATCTTGTGTTTCGCGTTGATTTGAAGCTAACTCGTTTGTTTCGCTGCATTGAAGCTAACTCGTTTGTTTCGCTGCATTTGAAGCTATATAACTCATATCGCAAGTATCTCAAGCTAAATCATTTGTGTCGCATTGTTATTTAAGCTGAACCTTCTACATCGCATTGATTTGAAGCTAAATCTTGTGTATCGCATGGATTTGAAGCTAAACCTTCTACATCGCATTGATTTGAATCTAAATCATGTGTTTCGCATGGATTTGAAGCTAACTCGTTTGTTTCGCATGCGGTTGTAGCTAAATAATGTTTATCACAAGTATTTGTAGCTAAACCATTTGTTTCGCATGGATTTGAAGCTAAACCTTCTACGTCGCATTGAGTTGCAGCTGAATCATGTGTTTCGCATCGATTTGAAGCTAACTCGTTCGTTTCGCCTGCATTTGAAACTATATCACTTATATCGCAAGTATTTGAATCTAAATCATGTGTTTCGCATGGAATTGAAGCTACCTCATTTGTTCCTCCTGCTTTTGAAGCTATATCACTTATATCACAAGTATTTGAAGCTAAATCATATGTGTCGCATGGATTTTAAGCTGAACCTTCTACATCGCATTGATTTGAAGCTAAATCTTGTGTATCGCATGGATTTGAAGCTAAACCTTCTGCATCGCATTGATTTGAAGCTAATTCATGTGTTTCGCATGGATTTGAAGCTAACTCGTTTGTTTCGCATGCAGTTGTAGCTAAATAATATATATCACAAGTATTTGTAACTAAACCATTTGTTTCACGTGGATGTCAAGCTAAACCTTCTACATCACATTGATTTGAAGCTAAATCATGTGTTTCGCTTGGATTTGAAGCTAAATCTTCTACATCGAATTGACTTGAAGCTAAATCTTGTGTTTCGCGTTGATTTGAAGCTAACTCGTTTGTTTCGCTGCATTTGAAGCTAACTCGTTTGTTTCGCTGCATTTGAAGCTAACTCGTTTGTTTCGCTGCATTTGAAGCTATATAACTCATATCGCAAGTATCTCAAGCTAAATCATTTGTGTCGCATTGTTATTTAAGCTGAACCTTCTACATCGCATTGATTTGAAGCTAAATCTTGTGTATCGCATGGATTTGAAGCTAAACCTTCTACATCGCATTGATTTGAATCTAAATCATGTGTTTCGCATGGATTTGAAGCTAACTCGTTTGTTTCGCATGCGGTTGTAGCTAAATAATGTTTATCACAAGTATTTGTAGCTAAACCATTTGTTTCGCATGGATTTGAAGCTAAACCTTCTACGTCGCATTGAGTTGCAGCTGAGTCATGTGTTTCGCATCGATTTGAAGCTAACTCGTTCGTTTCGCCTGCATTTGAAACTATATCACTTATATCGCAAGTATTTGAATCTAAATCATGTGTTTCGCATGGATTTGAAGCTAACTCGTTTGTTTCGCATGCGGTTGTAGCTAAATAATGTTTATCACAAGTATTGGTAGCTAAACCATTTGTTTCGCATGGATTTGAAGCTAAACCTTCTACGTCGCATTGATTTGAAGCTAAATCATGTGTTTCGCATGGATTTGAAGCTAACTCGTTTGTTTCGCATGCAGTTGTAGCTAAATAATATATATCACAAGTATTTGTAACTAAACCATTTGTTTCGCGTGGATTTCAAGCTAAACCTTCTACATCACATTGATTTGAAGCTAAATCATGTGTTTCGCTTGGATTTGAAGCTAAATCTTCTACATCGCATTGACTTGAAGCTAAATCTTGTGTTTCGCGTTGATTTGAAGCTAACTCGTTTGTTTCGCTGCATTTGAAGCTATATAACTCATATCGCAAGTATCTCAAGCTAAATCATTTGTGTCGCATTGTTATTTAAGCTGAACCTTCTACATCGCATTGATTTGAAGCTAAATCTTGTGTATCGCATGGATTTGAAGCTAAACCTTCTACATCGCATTGATTTGAATCTAAATCATGTGTTTCGCATGGATTTGAAGCTAACTCGTTTGTTTCGCATGCGGTTGTAGCTAAATAATGTATATCACAAGTATTTGTAGCTAAACCATTTGTATCGCATGGATTTGAAGCTATGCCTTCTACTTCGCATTGATTTGAAGCTAAATCATTTGTTTCGCATGAAATTGAAGCTACCTCGTTTGTTCCTCCTGCTTTTGAAGCTATATCACTTATATCGCAAGTATTTGAAGCTAAATCATATGTGTCGCATGGATTTGAAGCTGAACCTTCTAAATCGCATTGATTTGAAGCTAAATCTTGTGTATCGCATGGATTTGAAACTAAGCCTTCTACTTCGCATTGATTTGAAGCTAAATCGTGTGTTTCGCATGGATTTGAAGCTAACTCGTTCGATGCGCATGCAGTTAAGTCTAAATAACGTATATCACAAGTATTTGAAGCTAAACCATTTGTTTCGCATGGATTTGAAGCTAAGCCTTCTACTTCGCATTAATTGGAAGCTAAATCACGTGTTTTGAATGGTTTTGAAGCTAAACCTTCCACATCGCATTGATTTGAATCTAAATCATGTGTTTCGCATGGATTTGAAGCTAACTCGTTTGTTTCGCATGCAGTTTAGTCTAAATAACGTATATCGCAAGTATTTCAAGCTAAGCCATTTGTTTCGCATGGATTTGAAGCTATGCCTTCTACTTCGCATTGATTTGAAGCTGAATCATGTGTTTCGCGTGTATTTGAAGGTAACTCGTTTGTTTCGCATGCAATTGAAACTAAATCATGTCTTTCACAAGTATTTGAAGATGAACCATTTGAATCGCATGGATTTGAACCTGAGGATTCTACTTCCCACTGATTTGCACCTATATAATGTGTCTCGCATGGATTTGAAGCTAATTCGCGTGTTTGGCATGGATTTGAAGCTAAACCTTCTATATCGCATTGATTTGCAGCTGATTCATGTGTTTCGCATGGATTTGAAGCTAACTCGTTCGTTTCGCCTGCATTTGAAACTATTTCACATATATCGCAAGTATTTGAAGCTAAATCATGTGTTTCGCTTGGATTTGAAGCTACCTCGTTTGTTCCTCCAGCTGTTGAAGCTATATCACATATATCGCAAGTATTTGAAGCTAAATCATATGTGTCCCATGGATTTGAAGCTGAACCTTCTACATCGCATTGATTTGAAGCTAAATCTTGTGTATCGCATGGATTTGAAGCTAATCCTTCTACTTCGCATTGATTTGCAACTTAATCATGTGTTTTGCATGGATTTAAAGCTAACTCGTTTGTTTCGCATGCGGTTGTAGCTAGATAATGTATATCACAAGTATTTGTAGCTAAACCATTTGTTTCGCATGGATTTGAAGCTAAGCCTTCAACTTCGCATTGATTTGAAGCTAAATCATTTGTTTCGCATGAAATTGAAGCTACCTCGTTTGTTCCTCCTGCTTTTGAAGCTATATCACTTATATCGCAAGTATTTGAAGCTAAATCATATGTGTCGCATGGATTTGAAGCTGAACCTCCTACATCGCATTGATTTGAAGCTAAATCTTGTGTATCGCATGGATTTGAAGCTAAACCTTCTGCATCGCATTGATTTGAAGCTAAATCATGTGTTTCGCATGGATTTGCAGCTAACTCGTTTGTTTCGCATGCGGTTGTAGCTAAATAATGTATATCACAAGTATTTGTAGCTAAACCATTTGTATCGCATGGATTTGAAGCTATGCCTTCTACTTCGCATTGATTTGAAGCTAAATCATTTGTTTCGCATGAAATTGAAGCTACCTCGTTTGTTCCTCCTGCTTTTGAAGCTATGTCACTTATATCGCAAGTATTTGAAGCTAAATCATATGTGTCGCATGGATTTGAAGCTAAACCTTCTAAATCGCATTGATTTGAAGCTAAATCTTGTGTATCGCATGGATTTGAAGCTAAGCCTTCTACTTCGCATTGATTTGAAGCTAAATCGTGTGTTTCGCATGGATTTGAAGCTAACTCGTTCGATGCGCATGCAGTTAAGTCTAAATAACGTATATCACAAGTATTTGAAGCTAAACCATTTGTTTCGCATGGATTTGAAGCTAAGCCTTCTACTTCGCATTAATTGGAAGCTAAATCACGTGTTTTGAATGGATTTGAAGCTAAACCTTCCACATCGCATTGATTTGAATCTAAATCATGTGTTTCGCATGGATTTGAAGCTAACTCGTTTGTTTCGCATGCAGTTTAGTCTAAATTACGTATATCGCAAGTATTTGAAGCTAAACCATTTGTTTCGCATGGATTTGAAGCTAAGCCTTCTACTTCGCATTGATTTGAAGCTGAATCATGTGTTTCGCGTGTATTTGAAGGTAACTCGTTTGTTTCGCATGCAATTGAAACTAAATCATGTCTTTCACAAGTATTTGAAGATGAACCATTTGAATCGCATGGATTTGAACCTGAGGATTCTACTTCGCACTGATTTGCACCTATATAATGTGTCTCGCATGGATTTGAAGCTAATTCGCGTGTTTGGCATGGATTTGAAGCTAAACCTTCTATATCGCATTGATTTGCAGCTGAATCATGTGTTTCGCATGGATTTGAAGCTAACTCGTTCGTTTCGCCTGCATTTGAAACTATTTCACATATATCGCAAGTATTTGAAGCTAAATCATGTGTTTCGCTTGGATTTGAAGCTACCTCGTTTGTTCCTCCAGCTGTTGAAGCTATATCACATATATCGCAAGTATTTGAAGCTAAATCATATGTGTCCCATGGATTTGAAGCTGAACCTTCTACATCGCATTGATTTGAAGCTAAATCTTGTGTATCGCATGGATTTGAAGCTAAACCTTCTACATCACATTGATTTGCAGCTAAATCATGTGTTTCGCATGGATTTGAAGCTAACTCGTTTGTTTTGCCTGCAGTTGAATCTACTTCATTTATATCGCAAGTATTTGAAGCTAAATCATGTGTATCGCGTGGATTTTGAAGCTAACTCGTTTGATTAGTCTGCATTTGAAGCTATATCACTTATACCCCAAGTGTTTGAAGCTAAATCATTTGTTTCGCATGGATTCGAATCTAAGCCTTGTCCTTCCAATTGATTTGAAGCTAAATCATGTGTTTCGTATGGATTTGGAGCTAAACCTTCTATATCACATTGATTTGAAGCTAAATCATGTGTTTCGCTTGGATTTGAAGCTAACTCATTTCTTTCGCATGCGGTTGTAGCTAAATAATGTATATCACAAGTATTTGAAGCTAAACCATTTGTTCCGCACGGATTTGAAGCTAATCCTTCTACTTCGCATTGATTTGCAACTTAATCATGTGTTTTGCATGGATTTAAAGCTAACTCGTTTGTTTCGCATGCGGTTGTAGCTAAATAATGTATATCACAAGTATTTGTAGCTAAACCATTTGTTTCGCATGGATTTGAAGCTAAACCTTCTACTTCGCATTGATTTGAAGCTAAATCATTTGTTTCGCATGGAATTGAAGCTACCTCATTTGTTCCTCCAGCTTTTGAAGCTATATCACTTATATCACAAGTATTTGAAGCTAAATCATATGTGTCGCATGGATTTGAAGCTGAACCTTCTACATCGCATTGATTTGAAGCTAAATCTTGTGTATCGCATGGATTTGAAGCTAAACCTTCTGCATCGCATTGATTTGAAGCTAATTCATGTGTTTCGCATGGATTTGAAGCTAACTCGTTTGTTTCGCATGCAGTTGTAGCTAAATAATATATATCACAAGTATTTGTAACTAAACCATTTGATTCGCGTGGATGTCAAGCTAAACCTTCTACATCACATTGATTTGAAGCTAAATCATGTGTTTCGCTTGGATTTGAAGCTAAATCTTCTACATCGAATTGACTTGAAGCTAAATCTTGTGTTTCGCGTTGATTTGAAGCTAACTCGTTTGTTTCGCTGCATTTGAAGCTAACTCGTTTGTTTCGCTGCATTTGAAGCTATATAACTCATATCGCAAGTATCTCAAGCTAAATCATTTGTGTCGCATTGTTATTTAAGCTGAACCTTCTACATCGCATTGATTTGAAGCTAAATCTTGTGTATCGCATGGATTTGAAGCTAAACCTTCTACATCGCATTGATTTGAATCTAAATCATGTGTTTCGCATGGATTTGAAGCTAACTCGTTTGTTTCGCATGCGGTTGTAGCTAAATAATGTTTATCACAAGTATTTGTAGCTAAACCATTTGTTTCGCATGGATTTGAAGCTAAACCTTCTACGTCGCATTGATTTGAAGCTAAATCATGTGTTTCGCTTGGATTTGAAGCTAACTCATTTCTTTCGCATGCGGTTGTAGCTAAATAAAGTATATCACAAGTATTTGAAGCTAAACCATTTGTTCCGCACGGATTTGAAGCTAATCCTTCTACTTCGCATTGATTTGCAACTTAATCATGTGTTTTGCATGGATTTAAAGCTAACTCGTTTGTTTCGCATGCGGTTGTAGCTAAATAATGTATATCACAAGTATTTGTAGCTAAACCATTTGTTTCGCATGGATTTGAAGCTAAACCTTCTACTTCGCATTGATTTGAAGCTAAATCATTTGTTTCGCATGGAATTGAAGCTACCTCATTTGTTCCTCCAGCTTTTGAAGCTATATCACTTATATCACAAGTATTTGAAGCTAAATCATATGTGTCGCATGGATTTGAAGCTGAACCTTCTACATCGCATTGATTTGAAGCTAAATCTTGTGTATCGCATGGATTTGAAGCTAAACCTTCTGCATCGCATTGATTTGAAGCTAATTCATGTGTTTCGCATGGATTTGAAGCTAACTCGTTTGTTTCGCATGCAGTTGTAGCTAAATAATATATATCACAAGTATTTGTAACTAAACCATTTGATTCGCGTGGATGTCAAGCTAAACCTTCTACATCACATTGATTTGAAGCTAAATCATGTGTTTCGCTTGGATTTGAAGCTAAATCTTCTACATCGAATTGACTTGAAGCTAAATCTTGTGTTTCGCGTTGATTTGAAGCTAACTCGTTTGTTTCGCTGCATTTGAAGCTAACTCGTTTGTTTCGCTGCATTTGAAGCTATATAACTCATATCGCAAGTATCTCAAGCTAAATCATTTGTGTCGCATTGTTATTTAAGCTGAACCTTCTACATCGCATTGATTTGAAGCTAAATCTTGTGTATCGCATGGATTTGAAGCTAAACCTTCTACATCGCATTGATTTGAATCTAAATCATGTGTTTCGCATGGATTTGAAGCTAACTCGTTTGTTTCGCATGCGGTTGTAGCTAAATAATGTTTATCACAAGTATTTGTAGCTAAACCATTTGTTTCGCATGGATTTGAAGCTAAACCTTCTACGTCGCATTGATTTGAAGCTAAATCATGTGTTTCGCTTGGATTTGAAGCTAACTCATTTCTTTCGCATGCGGTTGTAGCTAAATAAAGTATATCACAAGTATTTGAAGCTAAACCATTTGTTCCGCACGGATTTGAAGCTAATCCTTCTACTTCGCATTGATTTGCAACTTAATCATGTGTTTTGCATGGATTTAAAGCTAACTCGTTTGTTTCGCATGCGGTTGTAGCTAAATAATGTATATCACAAGTATTTGTAGCTAAACCATTTGTTTCGCATAGATTTGAAGCTAAACCTTCTACTTCGCATTGATTTGAAGCTAAATCATTTGTTTCGCATGGAATTGAAGCTACCTCATTTGTTCCTCCAGCTTTTGAAGCTATATCACTTATATCACAAGTATTTGAAGCTAAATCATATGTGTCGCATGGATTTGAAGCTGAACCTTCTACATCGCATTGATTTGAAGCTAAATCTTGTGTATCGCATGGATTTGAAACTAAACCTTCTGCATCGCATTGATTTGAAGCTAATTCATGTGTTTCGCATGGTTTTGAAGCTAACTCGTTTGTTTCGCATGCAGTTGTAGCTAAATAATATATATCACAAGTATTTGTAACTAAACCATTTGATTCGCGTGGATGTCAAGCTAAACCTTCTACATCACATTGATTTGAAGCTAAATCATGTGTTTCGCTTGGATTTGAAGCTAAATCTTCAACATCGAATTGACTTGAAGCTAAATCTTGTGTTTCGCGTTGATTTGAAGCTAACTCGTTTGTTTCGCTGCATTTGAAGCTAACTCGTTTGTTTCGCTGCATTTGAAGCAATATAACTCATATCGCAAGTATCTCAAGCTAAATCATTTGTGTCGCATTGTTATTTAAGCTGAACCTTCTACATCGCATTGATTTGAAGCTAAATCTTGTGTATCGCATGGATTTGAAGCTAAACCTTCTACATCGCATTGATTTGAAGCTAAATCATGTGTTTCGCTTGGATTTGAAGCTAACTCGTTTGTTTCGCATGCAGTTGTAGCTAAATAATGTATATCACAAGTATTTGCAGCTATACCATTTATTTCGCATGGATTTGAAGCTAAACCTTCTACATCCCATGGATTTGAAGCTAAATCATGTGTTTGGCATGGATTTGAAGCTAAACCTACTACATCGCATTGATTTGCAGCTGAATCATGTGTTTCGCATCGATTTGAAGCTAACTCGTTCGTTTCGCCTGCATTTGAAACTATATCACTTATATCGCCAGTATTTGAAGCTATATCATTTGTTTCGTATGGATTTGAAGCTAAACCTTCTACATCGCATTGATTTGAAGATAAATCATGTGTTTCGCATGGATTTGAAGCTAACTCGTTTGTTTCGCATGCAGTTGTAGCTAAATAATGTATATCACAAGTATTTGTAGCTAAACCATTTGTTTCGCATGGATTTGAATCTAAGCCTTGTACTTCGAGTTGATTTGAAGTTAAATCATGTGTTTCGCATGCATTTGAAGCTAAACCTTCTACATCGCATGGATTTGAAGCCAAATCTTCTACATCGCATTGATTTGAAGCTACATTATGTTTTTCGCTTGGATTTGAAGCTAAATCTTCTACATCGCATTGATTTGAAGCTAAATTATGTTTTTCGCTTGGATTTGACGCTAAATCTTCTACATCGCATTTATTTGCAGTTAAATCACGTGTTTCGCATGGATTTGAAGCTAAACCTTCTACATCACATTGATTTGCAGCTAAATAATGTGTTTCGCATGGATTTGAAGCTAAACCTTCTACATCGCATTGATTTGCAGCTGAAACATGTGTTTCGCATGGATTTGAAGCTGAACCTTCTACATCGCATTGATTTGGAGCTGAATCATGTGTTTCGCATGGATTTGAAGCTAACTAGTTCGATTCGCCTGTATTTGAAGCTAGATCAATTATATCGCAAGTATTTGAAGCTAAATTATGTGTTTCGCATGATTTGAAGCTAAACCTTCTACATCGCATTGATTTGCAGCTGAATCATGTGTGTCGCATCTATTTGAAGCTGAACCTTCTACATCGCATTGATTTGCAGCTGAATCATGTGTTTCGCATGGATTTGAAGCTAACTCGTTTGTTTCGCTGCATTTGAAGCTATATAACTCATATCGCAAGTATCTCAAGCTAAATCATTTGTGTCGCATTGTTATTTAAGCTGAACCTTCTACATCGCATTGATTTGAAGCTAAATCTTGTGTATCGCGTGGATTTGAAGCTAAACCTTCTACATCGCATTGATTTGAATCTAAATCATGTGTTTCGCATGGATTTGAAGCTAACTCGTTTGTTTCGCATGCGGTTGTAGCTAAATAATGTTTATCACAAGTATTTGTAGCTAAACCATGTGTTTCGCATGGATTTGAAGCTAACTCGTTTGTTTCGCTGCATTTGAAGCTATATAACTCATATCGCAAGTATCTCAAGCTAAATCATTTGTGTCGCATTGTTATTTAAGCTGAACCTTCTACATCGCATTGATTTGAAGCTAAATCTTGTGTATCGCGTGGATTTGAAGCTAAACCTTCTACATCGCATTGATTTGAATCTAAATCATGTGTTTCGCATGGATTTGAAGCTAAATCGTTTGTTTCGCATGCGGTTGTAGCTAAATAATGTTTATCACAAGTATTTGTAGCTAAACCATTTCTTTCGCATGGATTTGAAGCTAAACCTTCTACGTCGCATTGATTTGAAGCTAAATCATGTGTTTCGCTTGGATTTGAAGCTAACTCATTTGTTTCGCATGCGGTTGTAGTTAAATAATGTATATCACAAGTATTTGAAGCTAAACCATTTGTTCCGCACGGATTTGAAGCTAATCCTTCTACTTCGCATTGATTTGCAACTTAATCATGTGTTTTGCATGGATTTAAAGCTAACTCGTTTGTTTCGCATGCGGTTGTAGCTAAATAATGTATATCACAAGTATTTGAAGCTATATCATTTGTTTCGCATGGATTTGAAGCAAAACCTTCTACATCGCATTGATTTGCAGCTAAATCATGTGTTTCGCTTGGAATTGATGGCAACTCATTTGTTTCGCATGCAGTTGAAGATATATCACCTATATCACAAGTGTTTGAAGCTCAATCATTTGTTTCGCATGGATTTGAAGCTAAACCTTCTACATCGCATTGATTTGATGCTAAATCATGTGTTTCGCCTGTATTTGAAGGTATATCACTTATATCGCAAGTACTTGAAGTTAAATCATGTGTTACGCTTGGATTTGAAGCTAACCCGCTTGTTTCGTCAGCATTTGAAGCTAAATCTTCTACATCGCATTGATTTGAAGCTAAATTATGTGTTTCGCTTGGATTTGAAGCTAAATCTTGTACATCGCATTGATTTGAAGCTAAATCATGTGTTTCGCTTGGATTTGAAGCTAACTCGTTTGTTTCGCATGCAGTTGTAGCTAAATAATGTATATCACAAGTATTTGCAGCTATACCATTTATTTCGCATGGATTTGAAGCTAAACCTTCTACATCCCATGGATTTGAAGCTAAATCATGTGTTTGGCATGGATTTGAAGCTAAACCTACTACATCGCATTGATTTGCAGCTGAATCATGTGCTTCGCATCGATTTGAAGCTAACTCGTTCGTTTCGCCTGCATTTGAAACTATATCACTTATATCGCCAGTATTTCAAGCTATATCATTTGTTTCGTATGGATTTGAAGCTAAACCTTCTACATCGCATTGATTTGAAGCTAAATCATGTGTTTCGCATGGATTTGAAGCTAACTCGTTTGTTTCGCATGCAGTTGTAGCTAAATAATGTATATCACAAGTATTTGTAGCTAAACCATTTGTTTCGCATGGATTTGAATCTAAGCCTTGTACTTCGAGTTGATTTGAAATTAAGTCATGTGTTTCGCATGCATTTGAAGCTAAACCTTCTACATCGCATGGATTTGAAGCCAAATCTTCTACATCGCATTGATTTGAAGCTACATTATGTTTTTCGCTTGGATTTGAAGCTAAATCTTCTACATCGCATTGATTTGAAGCTAAATTATGTTTTTCGCTTGGATTTGACGCTAAATCTTCTACATCGCATTTATTTGCAGTTAAATCACATGTTTCGCATGGATTTGAAGCTAAACCTTCTACATCGCATTGATTTGCAGCTAAATAATGTGTTTCGCATGGATTTGAAGCTAAACCTTCTACATCGCATTGATTTGCAGCTGAAACATGTGTTTCGCATGGATTTGAAGCTGAACCTTCTACATCGCATTGATTTGGAGCTGAATCATGTGTTTCGCATGGATTTGAAGCTAACTAGTTCGATTCGCCTGTATTTGAAGCTAGATCAATTATATCGCAAGTATTTGAAGCTAAATTATGTGTTTCGCATGATTTGAAGCTAAACCTTCTACATCGCATTGATTTGCAGCTGAATCATGTGTGTCGCATCTATTTGAAGCTGAACCTTCTACATCGCATTGATTTGCAGCTGAATCATGTGTTTCGCATGGATTTGAAGCTAACTCGTTTGTTTCGCTGCATTTGAAGCTATATAACTCATATCGCAAGTATCTCAAGCTAAATCATTTGTGTCGCATTGTTATTTAAGCTGAACCTTCTACATCGCATTGATTTGAAGCTAAATCTTGTGTATCGCGTGGATTTGAAGCTAAACCTTCTACATCGCATTGATTTGAATCTAAATCATGTGTTTCGCATGGATTGAAGCTAACTCGTTTGTTTCGCATGCGGTTGTAGCTAAATAATGTTTATCACAAGTATTTGTAGCTAAACCATGTGTTTCGCATGGATTTGAAGCTAACTCGTTTGTTTCGCTGCATTTGAAGCTATATAACTCATATCGCAAGTATCTCAAGCTAAATCATTTGTGTCGCATTGTTATTTAAGCTGAACCTTCTACATCGCATTGATTTGAAGCTAAATCTTGTGTATCGCGTGGATTTGAAGCTAAACCTTCTACATCGCATTGATTTGAATCTAAATCATGTGTTTCGCATGGATTTGAAGCTAAATCGTTTGTTTCGCATGCGGTTGTAGCTAAATAATGTTTATCACAAGTATTTGTAGCTAAACCATTTCTTTCGCATGGATTTGAAGCTAAACCTTCTACGTCGCATTGATTTGAAGCTAAATCATGTGTTTCGCTTGGATTTGAAGCTAACTCATTTGTTTCGCATGCGGTTGTAGTTAAATAATGTATATCACAAGTATTTGAAGCTAAACCATTTGTTCCGCACGGATTTGAAGCTAATCCTTCTACTTCGCATTGATTTGCAACTTAATCATGTGTTTTGCATGGATTTAAAGCTAACTCGTTTGTTTCGCATGCGGTTGTAGCTAAATAATGTATATCACAAGTATTTGTAGCTAAACCATTTGTTTCGCATGGATTTGAAGCTAAACCTTCTACTTCGCATTGATTTGAAGCTAAATCATTTGTTTCGCATGGAATTGAAGCTACCTCGTTTGTTCCTCCAGCTTTTGAAGCTATATCACTTATATCACAAGTATTTGAAGCTAAATCATATGTGTCGCATGGATTTGAAGCTGAACCTTCTACATCGCATTGATTTGAAGCTAAATCTTGTGTATCGCATGGATTTGAAGCTAAACCTTCTGCATCGCATTGATTTGAAGCTAATTCATGTGTTTCGCATCGATTTGAAGCTAACTCGTTCGTTTCGCCTGCATTTGAAACTATATCACTTATATCGCAAGTATTTGAAGCTATATCATTTGTTTCGCATGGATTTGAAGCTAAACCTTCTACATCGCATTGATTTGCTGCTAAATCATGTGTTTCGCTTGGATTTGATGGCAACTCATTTGTTTCGCATGCAGTTGAAGATATATCACCTATATCACAAGTGTTTGAAGCTCAATCATTTGTTTCGCATGGATTTGAAGCTAAACCTTCTACATCGCATTGATTTGATGCTAAATCATGTGTTTCGCCTGTATTTGAAGGTATATCACTTATATCGCAAGTACTTGAAATTAAATCATGTGTTACGCTTGGATTTGAAGCTAAACCTTCTACTTCGCATTCATTTGAAGCTAAATCATTTGTTTCGAATGGATTTGAATCTAAGCATTGTCCTTCGAATTGATTTGAAGCTAAATCTTGTGTATGGCATGGATTTGAAGCTAAACCTCCTACATCGCATTGATTTGAAGCTAAATCATGTGTTTCGCTTGGATATGAAGCTAAACCTTCTACATAGAATTGATTTGAACCCTAATCATGTGTTTTGCATGGATTTGAAGCTAACTCGTTTGTTTCGCATGCGGTTGTAGCTAAATAATGTTTATCACAAGTATTTGTAGCTAAACCATGTGTTTCGCATGGATTTGAAGCTAACTCGTTTGTTTCGCTGCATTTGAAGCTATATAACTCATATCGCAAGTATCTCAAGCTAAATCATTTGTGTCGCATTGTTATTTAAGCTGAACCTTCTACATCGCATTGATTTGAAGCTAAATCTTGTGTATCGCGTGGATTTGAAGCTAAACCTTCTACATCGCATTGATTTGAATCTAAATCATGTGTTTCGCATGGATTTGAAGCTAAATCGTTTGTTTCGCATGCGGTTGTAGCTAAATAATGTTTATCACAAGTATTTGTATCTAAACCATTTGTTTCGCATGGATTTTAAGCTAAACCTTCTACGTCGCATTGATTTGAAGCTAAATCATGTGTTTCGCTTGGATTTGAAGCTAACTCATTTGTTTCGCATGCGGTTGTAGTTAAATAATGTATATCACAAGTATTTGAAGCTAAACCATTTGTTCCGCACGGATTTGAAGCTAATCCTTCTACTTCGCATTGATTTGCAACTTAATCATGTGTTTTGCATGGATTTAAAGCTAACTCGTTTGTTTCGCATGCGGTTGTAGCTAAATAATGTATATCACAAGTATTTGTAGCTAAACCATTTGTTTCGCATGGATTTGAAGCTAAACCTTCTACTTCGCATTGATTTGAAGCTAAATCATTTGTTTCGCATGGAATTGAAGCTACCTCGTTTGTTCCTCCAGCTTTTGAAGCTATATCACTTATATCACAAGTATTTGAAGCTAAATCATATGTGTCGCATGGATTTGAAGCTGAACCTTCTACATCGCATTGATTTGAAGCTAAATCTTGTGTATCGCATGGATTTGAAGCTAACCCTTCTGCATCGCATTGATTTGAAGCTAATTCATGTGTTTCGCATCGATTTGAAGCTAACTCGTTCGTTTCGCCTGCATTTGAAACT
>NW_027477652.1:0-61735 GCF_051020955.1 Megalopta genalis | reverse complement strand
CTACATCATGTGTTTCGCATGGATTTGAAGCAAACTCGTTCGTTTCGCCTGCATTTGAAGCAATATCACTTATGTCGCAAGTATTTGAAGCTAAATCATTAAGTTTCGCGTGGATTTGAAGCTAAACCTTCAGCATCGCATTGATTTGAAGCTACATCATGTGTTTCGCATGGATTTGAAGCTAACTCGTTCGTTTCGCGTGCATTTGAAGCAATATCACTTATATCGCAAGTATTTGAAGCTAAATCATTTGTTTCGCGTGGTTTTGAAGCTAAACCTTCAACATCGCATTGATTTGAAGCTACATCATGTGTTTCGCATGGATTTGAAGCAAACTCGGTTATTTCGCCAGCATTCTGAAACTATATCACTTATATCGCAAGTATTTGAAGATAAATCATTTGTTTCGCTCGGATTTGTAGCTAAACCTTCGACATCGCATTAATTTGAAGCTACATCATGTGTTTCGCGTGGATTTGGAGCTAACTCGTTCGTTTCGCCTGCATTTGAAGCAATGTCACTTATATCGCAAGTATTTGAAGATATATCATTTGTTTCGCATGAATTTGAAGCTAAACCATGTGTTTCGCTTGAATTTGAAGCTAAATCATGTGATTCGCATGGATTTGAAGCTAAATCGTTTGTTTCACCTGCATTTGAAGCTATATCACTTAAATCACAAGTATTTGAATCAAAATCATTCTTTAACATGGATTTGAATCTAATCCTTCTACATCGCTTTGATTTGAACCTACATCATGTGTTTCGCCTGCATTTGAAGCTAACTCGGTTATTTCGCCAGCATTTGAAACTATATCACTTATATCGCAAGTATTTGAAGCTAAATCATTTGTTTCACGTGGATTTGAAGCTAAACAATCTACATCGCATTGATTTGAAGCTACATCATGTGTTTCGCATCTATTTGAAGCTAACTCGTTTATTTCGCCAGCATTTGAAGCTATATCACTTATATCGCAAGTATTTGAAGCTACATCATTTGTTTCGTATGGATTCGAAGCTAAACCTTATACATCGCATTGATTTGAAGCTACATCATGTGTTTCGCATGGATTTGAAGCTAACTCGATTATTTCGCAAGCATTTGATGCTAGACCACTTAGATCGCAAGTATTTGAAGCTAAATCATTTGTTTTCGCTCGGATTTGAAGCAAAACCTACTACATCGCATTAATTTGAAGCTACATCATGTGTTTCGCATGGATTTGAAGCTAACTCGTTCGTTTCGCCTGCAGTTGAAGCAATATAACTTATAACGCAAGTATTTGAAGATAAATCATTTGTTTCGCTCGGATTTGAAGCTCAACCTTCTACATCGTATTAATTTGAAGCTACATCATATGTTTCGCGTGGATTTGGAGCTAACTCGTTTATTTCGCCTGTATTTGAAGCTATATCACTTATATCGCAAATATTTGAAGCTAAATCATTTGTTTCGCGTGGATTTGAAGCTAAACAATCTACATGGCATTGATATGAAGGTATAGCATGTGTTTCGCATGGATTTGAAGCTAACTCGATTATTTCGCCATAATATGAAACTATATCTCTTATATCGCAAGTATTTGAAGCTAAATCATTTGTTTCGCGTGGATTTGAAGCAAAACCTTCAATATCGCATTGATTTGAAGCTACATCGTGTGTTTCGCATGGATTTGAAGCTAATTCGTTCGTTTCGCCTGCATTTGAAGCAATATCACTTTTATCGCAAGTATTTGAAGGTAAATCATTTGATTCGCATGGATTTGAAGCTAAACCTTCTACATCGCATTGATTTGAAGCTACATCATGTGTTTCGCCTGCATTTGAAGCAATATCACTTATATCGCAAGTATTTGAAGGTAAATCATTCGATTCGCATGGATTTGAAGCTAACTCGATTATTTCGCCAGCATTTGATGCTATACAACTTATATCGCAAGTATTTGAAGTTAAATCGCTTGCTACACATGGACTTGAAGTAAAACCATCAACATCGCATTGATTTGAAGCTAAATCATTGGTTTCGCATGGAGATGAAGCTAACTCGGTTATTTCGCCAGCATTTGAAGCAATATCGCTTATATCGCAAGTATTTGAAGCTAAATCATTTGATTCGCTCGGATTTGAAGCTAAACCTTCTGCATCGCATTAATTTGAAGCTACATCATGTGTTTCGCATGGATTTGAAGCAATATCACTTATATCGCAAGTATTTGAAGATATAACATTTGTTTCGCATGAATTCGAAGCTAAACCATGTGTTCCGCATGAATTTGAAGCTAAATTATGTGATTCGCAAGGATTTGAAGCTAAAGCGTTTGTTTCGCCTGCATTTGAAGCTATATCACTTAAATCACAAATATTTGAATCAAAATCATTTTTTAACATGGATTTGAAGCTAAACCTTCAACATCGCTTTGATTTGAACCTACATCATGTGTTTCGCCTGCATGTGAAGCTAACTCTGTTATTTCGCCAGCATTAGAATCTATATCACTTATATCGCAAGTATTTGAAGTTAAATCGTTTGCTACACATGGATTTGAAACTAAACCTTCTACATCGCATTTATTTGAAGCTACAACATGTGTTTCGCGTGGATTTGGAGCTAACTCGTTTATTTCGCCAGCATTTGAAGCTATATCACTTATATCGCAAGTATTTGAAACTAAATCATTTGTTTCGCATGAATTTGAAGCTAAACCATGTGTTTCGCATGAATTTGAAGCTAAATTATGTGATTCGCATGGATTTGAAGCTAAATCGTTTGTTTCGCCTGCATTTGAAGCTATATCACTTATAACGCAAGTATTTGAAGATAAATCATTTGTTTCGCTCGGATTTGAAGCTAAACCTTCTACATCGCATTTATTTGAAGCTACATCATGTGTTTCGCGTGGATTTGGAGCTAACTCGTTTATTTCGCCTGTATTTGAAGCTATATCACTTATATCGCAAATATTTGAAGCTAAATCATTTGTTTCGCATGGATTTGAAGCTAAACAATCTACATCGCATTGATATGAAAGGTATACCAT
The DNA here is from genome assembly GCF_051020955.1 of Megalopta genalis. Taxonomy (NCBI): domain Eukaryota; kingdom Metazoa; phylum Arthropoda; class Insecta; order Hymenoptera; family Halictidae; genus Megalopta; species Megalopta genalis. The sequence goes on along the minus strand of NW_027477652.1, from coordinate 58,694 downwards.
GTGTTTCGCATGGATTTGAAGCTAACTCGATTATTTCGCCATAATATGAAACTATATCTCTTATATCGCAAGTATTTGAAGCTAAATCATTTGTTTCGCGTGGATTTGAAGCAAAACCTTCAATATCGCATTGATTTGAAGCTACATCGTGTGTTTCGCATGGATTTGGAGCTAATTCGTTCGTTTCGCCTGCATTTGAAGCAATATCACTTTTATCGCAAGTATTTGAAGGTAAATCATTTGATTCGCATGGATTTGAAGCTAAACCTTCTACATCGCTTTGATTTGAACCTACATCATGTGTTTCGCCTGCATTTGAAGCTAATTCGGTTATTTCGCCAGCATTAGAATCTATATCACATATAGCGCAAGTATTTGAAGCTAAATCATTTGTTTCGCATGGATCTGAAGCCAAACTTTCAACATCGCATTGATTTGAAGCTACATCATGTGTTTCGCATGGATTTGAAGCTAACTCGTTCGTTTCGCGTGCATTTGAAGCAATATCACTTATATCACAAGTATTTGAAGATAAATCATTTGATTCGCTCGGATTTGAAGCTAAACCTTCAACATCGCATTGATTTGAAGCTACATCATGTGTTTCGCATGGATTTGAAGCTAACTCGTTCGTTTCGCCTGCATTTGAAGCAATATCACTTATATCGCAAGTATTTGAAGATATATCATTTGATTCGCTCGGATTTGAAGCTAAACCTTCTACATCGCGTTAATTTGAAGCTACATCATGTGTTTCGCATGAATTTGAAGCTAAATTATTTGATTCGCATGGATTTGAAGCTAAAACGATTGTTTCGCCTGCATTTGAAGCTATATCACTTAAATCACAAGTATTTGAATCAAAATCATTTTTTAACATGGATTTGAAACTAATCCTTCTACATCGCATTGATTTGAACCTACATCATGTGTTTCGCCTGCATTTGAAGCTAACTCGGTTATTTCGCCAGCATTAGAATCTACATCACTTATATCGCAAGTATTTGAAGCTAAATCATTTGTTTCGCATGGATCTTAAGCCAAACCTTCTACATCGCATTGATTTGAAGCTGCATCATTTGTTTCGCATGGATTTGAAGCTAACTTGATAATTTCGCCAGCATTAGAATCTATATCACTTTATATCGCAAGTATTTGAAGCTAAATCATTTTGTTTCGCATGGAGTTGAGGCTAACTCGGTTATTTCGCCAGCATTTGAAACTATATCACTTATGTCGCCAGTATTTGAAGCTAAATCATTTGTTTCGCGTGGATTTGAAGCTAAACCTTCAGGATCGCATTGATTTGAAGATACATCATGTGTTTCGCATGGATATGAAGCTAAACTCGTTCGTTTCGCGTGCATTTGAAGCAATATCACTTATGTCGCAAGTATTTGAAGCTAAATCATTTGTTTCGCGTGGATTTGAAGCTAAACCTTCAACATCGCATTGATTTGATGCTACATCATGTGTTTCGCATGGATTTGAAGCAAACTCGTTCGTTTCGCCAGCATTTGAAACTATATCACTTATGTCGCCAGTATTTGAAGCTAAATCATTTGTTTCGCGTGGATTTGAAGCTAAACCTTCAGGATCGCATTGATTTGAAGATACATCATGTGTTTCGCATGGATATGAAGCTAACTCGTTCGTTTCGCGTGCATTTGAAGCAATATCACTTATATCGCAAGTATTTGAAGGTAAATCATTTCATTCGCATGGATTTGAAGCTAAACCTTCTACATCGCATTGATTTGAAGCTACATAATGTGTTTCGCATGGATTTGATGCTAACTCGATTATTTCGCCAGAATTTGATGCTATACAACTTATATCGCAAGTATTTGAAGTTAAAACGCTTGCTACACGTGGACTTGAAGTAAAACCTTCAACATCGCATTGATTTGAAGCTAAATCATTGGTTTCGCATGGACTTGAGGCTAACTCGGTTATTTCGCCAGCATTTGAATCTATATCACTTATATCGCCAAGTATTTGAAGCTAAATCATTTGTTTCGCGTGGATTTGAAGCTAAACCTTCAACATCGCATTGATTTGAAGCTACATCATGTGTTTCGCATGGATTTGAAGCTAACTCGTTCGTTTCGCCTGCATTTGAAGCAATATCACTTATATCGCAAGTATTTGAAGATATATCATTTGTTTCGCATGAATTTGAAGCTAAACCATGTGTTTCGCATGAATTTGAAGCTAAATTATGTGATTCGCATGGATTTGAAGCTAAAGCGTTTGTTTCGAATGCATTTGAAGCTATATCACTTAAATCACAAGCATTTGAACCAAAATCATATTTTAACATGGATTTGAAACTAATCCTTCTACATCGCTTTGATTTGAACCTACATCATGTATATCGGTTGCTTTTGAAGCTAATTAGGTTATTTCGCCAGCATTAGAATCTATATCACTTATATCGCAAGTATTTGAAGCTAAATCATTTGTTTCGCATGTATCTGAAGCCAAACCTTCTACATCGCATTTGTTTTGAAGCGACATCATGTGTTTCGGATGGATTTGAAGCTAACTCGTTTATTTCGCCAGCATTTGAAGCTATATCACTTATATCGCAAGTATTTGAAGCTAAATCAATTGTTTCGCATGGATTTGATTCTAAACCTTCTACATCGCATTGATTTGAAGCTACATCATGTGTTTCGCATGGATTTGAAACTATATAACTTACATCGCAAGTATTTGAAGCTAAATCATTTATTTCGCATGGATTTGAATCTAAACCAGCTACATCGCATTGATTTGAAACTACATCACGTTTTTCGCATGGATTTGAAGCTAACTCGATTATTTCGCCAGCATTTGATGCTAGACAACTTATATCGCAAGTATTTGAAGTTAAATCGCTTACTACACATGGATATGAAGTTAAACCTTCAACATCGCATTGATTTGAAGCTACATCACTGGTTTCGCATGGAGTTGTAGCTAACTCGATTATTTCGCCAGAATTTGAAGATATATCACTTATATCGCAAGTATTTGAAGCTAAATAATTTGTTTCGCATGGATTTGAAGCTATCTCGATTATTTCGCCATAATTTGAAACTATATCACTTATAACGCAAGTATTTGAAGCTAAATAAATTGTTTCGCATGGATTCGAAGCTAAACCTTCTACATCGCATTGATTTGAAGCTACATCATGTGTTTCGGATGGATTTGAAGCTAACTCGTTTATTTCGCCAGCATTTGAAGCTATATCACTTATATCGCAAGTATTTGAAGCTAAATCATTTGTTTCGCATGGATTTGATTCTAAACCTTCTACATCGCATTGATTTGAAGCTACACCATGTGTTTCGCATGGATTTGGAGCTAACTCGTTTATTTCGCCAGCATTTGAAGCTATATCACTTATATCGCAAGTATCTGAAACTAAATCGTTTGTTACGCATGAATTTGAAGCTAAACCATGTGTTTCGCATGAATTTGAAGCTAAATTATGTGATTCGCATGGATTTGAAGCTAAAGCGTTAGTTTCGCCTGCATTTGAAGCTATATCACTTAAATCACAAGTATTTGAATCAAAATCATTTGTTTGACATGGATTTGAAACTAATCCTTCTACATCGCTCTGATTTGAACCTACATCACGTGTTTCGCATGCATTTCAAGCTAACTCGGTTATTTCGCCTGCATGTGAAGCTATATCATTTATATCGCAAGTATTTGAAGCCAAATCATTTCTTTCCCGTGGATCTGAAGCCAAACCTTCTACATCGCATTGATTTGAAGTTACATCATAAGTTGCGCATGTATTTGAAGCTAACTCGATTATTTTGCCAGCATTTGAAACTATATCACTTATATCGCAAGTATTTGAAGCTAAATCATTTGATTCGCTGGATTTGTAGCTAAACCTTCTACATAGCATTGATTTGAAGCTATATCATGTGATTCGCTTGGATTTGAAGCGAACTCGATTATTTCGCCAGCATTTGATGCTAGACAACTTATATCGCAAGTATTTGAAGTTAAATCTCTTGCTACACATGGATATGAAGTTAAACCTTCAACATCGCATTGATTTGAAGCTACATCATTGGTTTCGCATGGAGTTGAAGCTAACTCGATTATTTCGCCAGAATTTGAAACTATATCACTTATAACCCAAGTATTTGAAGCTAAATAATTTGTTTCGCATGGATTTGAAGCTAAACATTCTACATCGCACTTGTTTTGAAGCGACATCATGTGTTTCGGATTGATTTGAAGCTAACTCGTTTATTTCGCCAGCATTTGAAGCTATATCACTTATATCGCAAGTATTTGAAGCTAAATCATTTGTTTCGCATGGATTTGATTCTAAACCATCTACATCGCATTGATTTGAAGCTACATCATGTGTTTCGCATGGATCTGAAACTAACTCGTTTATTTCGCCAGCATTTGAAGCTATATAACTTACATCGCAAGTATTTGAAGCTAAATCATTTGTTTCCCGTGGATCTGAAGCCAAACCTTCTACATCGCATTGATTTGAAGCTACATCATATGTTTCGCATGGATTTGAAGCTAACTCGTTTATGTCGCCAGCATTTGAAGCTATATCACTTATATCGCAAGTATTTGAAGCTAAATCATTTGTTTCGCATGGATTTCATTCTAAACCTTCTACATCGCATTGATTTGAAGCTACACCATGTGTTTCGCATGGATTTGAAGCTAACTCGATTATTTCGCCATAATTTGAAACTATATCACTTATAACGCAAGTATTTGAAGCTAAATTATTTGTTTTCGCATGGATTAGAAGCTAAACCTTCTACATCGCATTGATTTGAAGCTACATCATGTGTTTCGCATGGATTTGAAGCTAACTCGTTTATTTCGTCAGCATTTGAAGCTATATAACTTACATCGCAAGTATTTGAAGCTAAATCATTTGTTTCGCATGGATTTGAATCTAAACCAGCTACATCGCATTGATTTGAAACTACATCATGTGTTTCGCATGGATTTGAAGCTAACTCGATTATTTCGCCAGCATTTGATGCTAGACAACTTATATCGCAAGTATTTGAAGTTAAATCGCTTGCTACACTTGGATATGTAGCAAAACCTTCTACATCGCATTGATTTGAAGCTACATCATGTGTTTCGGATGGATTTGAAGCTAACTCGTTTATTTCGCCAGCATTTGAAGCTATATCACTTATATCGCAAGTATTTGAAGCTAAATCATTTGTTTCGCATGGATTTGATTCTAAACCTTCTACATCGCATTGATTTGAAGCTACACCATGTGTTTCGCATGGATTTGGAGCTAACTCGTTTATTTCGCCAGCATTTGAAGCTATATCACTTATACCGCAAGTATCTGAAACTAAATCGTTTGTTACGCATGAATTTGAAGCTAAACCATGTGTTTCGCATGAATTTGAAGCTAAATTATGTGATTCGCATGGATTTGAAGCTAAAGCGTTAGTTTCGCCTGCATTTGAAGCTATATCACTTAAATCACAAGTATTTGAATCAAAATCATTTGTTTGACATGGATTTGAAACTAATCCTTCTACATCGCTCTGATTTGAACCTACATCACGTGTTTCGCATGCATTTCAAGCTAACTCGGTTATTTCGCCAGCATGTGAAGCTATATCATTTATATCGCAAGTATTTGAAGCCAAATCATTTCTTTCCCGTGGATCTGAAGCCAAACCTTCTACATCGCATTGATTTGAAGTTACATCATAAGTTGCGCATGTATTTGAAGCTAACTCGATTATTTTGCCAGCATTTGAAACTATATCACTTATATCGCAAGTATTTGAAGCTAAATCATTTGATTCGCTGGATTTGTAGCTAAACCTTCTACATAGCATTGATTTGAAGCTATATCATGTGATTCGCTTGGATTTGAAGCGAACTCGATTATTTCGCCAGCATTTGATGCTAGACAACTTATATCGCAAGTATTTGAAGTTAAATCTCTTGCTACACATGGATATGAAGTTAAACCTTCAACATCGCATTGATTTGAAGCTACATCATTGGTTTCGCATGGAGTTGAAGCTAACTCGATTATTTCGCCAGCATTTGAAGCTATATCACTTATATCGCAAGTATTTGAAGCTAAATCATTTGTTTCGCATGGATTTGATTCTAAACCATCTACATCGCATTGATTTGAAGCTACATCATGTGTTTCGCATGGATCTGAAACTAACTCGTTTATTTCGCCAGCATTTGAAGCTATATAACTTACATCGCAAGTATTTGAAGCTAAATCATTTGTTTCCCGTGGATCTGAAGCCAAACCTTCTACATCGCATTGATTTGAAGCTACATCATATGTTTCGCATGGATTTGAAGCTAACTCGTTTATGTCGCCAGCATTTGAAGCTATATCACTTATATCGCAAGTATTTGAAGCTAAATCATTTGTTTCGCATGGATTTCATTCTAAACCTTCTACATCGCATTGATTTGAAGCTACACCATGTGTTTCGCATGGATTTGAAGCTAACTCGATTATTTCGCCATAATTTGAAACTATATCACTTATAACGCAAGTATTTGAAGCTAAATTATTTGTTTCGCATGGATTAGAAGCTAAACCTTCTACATCGCATTGATTTGAAGCTACATCATGTGTTTCGCATGGATTTGAAGCTAACTCGTTTATTTCGTCAGCATTTGAAGCTATATAACTTACATCGCAAGTATTTGAAGCTAAATCATTTGTTTCGCATGGATTTGAATCTAAACCAGCTACATCGCATTGATTTGAAACTACATCATGTGTTTCGCATGGATTTGAAGCTAACTCGATTATTTCGCCAGCATTTGATGCTAGACAACTTATATCGCAAGTATTTGAAGTTAAATCGCTTGCTACACTTGGATATGAAGCAAAACCTTCTACATCGCATTGATTTGAAGCTACATCATGTGCTTCGCTTGGATTTGAAGCTAACTCGATTATTTCGCCAGCATTTGAAGCAATATCACTTATAACGCAAGTATTTGAAGATATATCATTTGTTTCGCATGAATTCGAAGCTAAACCATGTGTTTCGCATGAATTTGAAGCTAAATTATGTGTTTCGCATGGATTTGAAGCAAACTCGTTCGTTTCGCCTGCATTTGAAGCACTATCACTTATGTCGCAAGTATTTGAAGCTAAATCATTTGTTTCGCGTGGATTTGAAGCTAAACCTTCAACATCGCATTGATTTGAAGCTACATCATGTGTTTCGCATGGATTTGAAGCAAACTCGTTCGTTTCGCCTGCATTTGAAGCAATATCACTTATGTCGCAAGTATTTGAAGCTAAATCATTTGTTTCGCGTGGATTTGAAGCTAAACCTTCAACATCGCATTGATTTGAAGCTACATCATGTGTTTCGCATGGATTTGAAGCTAACTCGTTCGTTTCGCGTGCTTTGAAGCAATACCACTTATATCGCAAGTATTTGAAGTTAAATCGCTTGCTACACTTGGATATGAAGCAAAACCTTCTACATCGCATTGATTTGAAGCTACATCATGTGTTTCGGATGGATTTGAAGCTAACTCGTTTATTTCGCCAGCATTTGAAGCTATATCACTTATATCGCAAGTATTTGAAGCTAAATCATTTGTTTCGCATGGATTTGATTCTAAACCTTCTACATCGCATTGATTTGAAGCTACACCATGTGTTTCGCATGGATTTGGAGCTAACTCGTTTATTTCGCCAGCATTTGAAGCTATATCACTTATACCGCAAGTATCTGAAACTAAATCGTTTGTTACGCATGAATTTGAAGCTAAACCATGTGTTTCGCATGAATTTGAAGCTAAATTATGTGATTCGCATGGATTTGAAGCTAAAGCGTTAGTTTCGCCTGCATTTGAAGCTATATCACTTAAATCACAAGTATTTGAATCAAAATCATTTGTTTGACATGGATTTGAAACTAATCCTTCTACATCGCTCTGATTTGAACCTACATCACGTGTTTCGCATGCATTTCAAGCTAACTCGGTTATTTCGCCAGCATGTGAAGCTATATCATTTATATCGCAAGTATTTGAAGCCAAATCATTTCTTTCCCGTGGATCTGAAGCCAAACCTTCTACATCGCATTGATTTGAAGTTACATCATAAGTTGCGCATGTATTTGAAGCTAACTCGATTATTTTGCCAGCATTTGAAACTATATCACTTATATCGCAAGTATTTGAAGCTAAATCATTTGATTCGCTGGATTTGTAGCTAAACCTTCTACATAGCATTGATTTGAAGCTATATCATGTGATTCGCTTGGATTTGAAGCGAACTCGATTATTTCGCCAGCATTTGATGCTAGACAACTTATATCGCAAGTATTTGAAGTTAAATCTCTTGCTACACATGGATATGAAGTTAAACCTTCAACATCGCATTGATTTGAAGCTACATCATTGGTTTCGCATGGAGTTGAAGCTAACTCGATTATTTCGCCAGCATTTGAAGCTATATCACTTATATCGCAAGTATTTGAAGCTAAATCATTTGTTTCGCATGGATTTGATTCTAAACCATCTACATCGCATTGATTTGAAGCTACATCATGTGTTTCGCATGGATCTGAAACTAACTCGTTTATTTCGCCAGCATTTGAAGCTATATAACTTACATCGCAAGTATTTGAAGCTAAATCATTTGTTTCCCGTGGATCTGAAGCCAAACCTTCTACATCGCATTGATTTGAAGCTACATCATATGTTTCGCATGGATTTGAAGCTAACTCGTTTATGTCGCCAGCATTTGAAGCTATATCACTTATATCGCAAGTATTTGAAGCTAAATCATTTGTTTCGCATGGATTTCATTCTAAACCTTCTACATCGCATTGATTTGAAGCTACACCATGTGTTTCGCATGGATTTGAAGCTAACTCGATTATTTCGCCATAATTTGAAACTATATCACTTATAACGCAAGTATTTGAAGCTAAATTATTTGTTTCGCATGGATTAGAAGCTAAACCTTCTACATCGCATTGATTTGAAGCTACATCATGTGTTTCGCATGGATTTGAAGCTAACTCGTTTATTTCGTCAGCATTTGAAGCTATATAACTTACATCGCCAGTATTTGAAGCTAAATCATTTGTTTCGCATGGATTTGAATCTAAACCAGCTACATCGCATTGATTTGAAACTACATCATGTGTTTCGCATGGATTTGAAGCTAACTCGATTATTTCGCCAGCATTTGATGCTAGACAACTTATATCGCAAGTATTTGAAGTTAAATCGCTTGCTACACTTGGATATGAAGCAAAACCTTCTACATCGCATTGATTTGAAGCTACATCATGTGCTTCGCTTGGATTTGAAGCTAACTCGATTATTTCGCCAGCATTTGAAGCAATATCACTTATAACGCAAGTATTTGAAGATATATCATTTGTTTCGCATGAATTCGAAGCTAAACCATGTGTTTCGCATGAATTTGAAGCTAAATTATGTGTTTCGCATGGATTTGAAGCAAACTCGTTCGTTTCGCCTGCATTTGAAGCACTATCACTTATGTCGCAAGTATTTGAAGCTAAATCATTTGTTTCGCGTGGATTTGAAGCTAAACCTTCAACATCGCATTGATTTGAAGCTACATCATGTGTTTCGCATGGATTTGAAGCAAACTCGTTCGTTTCGCCTGCATTTGAAGCAATATCACTTATGTCGCAAGTATTTGAAGCTAAATCATTTGTTTCGCGTGGATTTGAAGCTAAACCTTCAACATCGCATTGATTTGAAGCTACATCATGTGTTTCGCATGGATTTGAAGCTAACTCGTTCGTTTCGCGTGCTTTGAAGCAATACCACTTATATCGCATGTATTTGAAGATAAATCATTTGATTCGCTCGGATTTGAAGCTAAACCTTCTACATCGCATTAATTTGAAGCTACATCATGTGTTTCGCATGCATTTGATGCTAACTCGTTTATTTCGCCAGCATTTGAAACTATATCACTTATATCGCAAGTATTTGAAACTAAATCATTTGTTTCGCATGAATTTGAAGCTAAACCATGTGTTTCGCATGAATTTGAAGCTAAATTATGTGCTTCGCTTGGATTTGAAGCTAACTCGATTATTTCGCCAGCATTTGAAGCAATATCACTTATAACGCAAGTATTTGAAGATATATCATTTGTTTCGCATGAATTCGAAGCTAAACCATGTGTTTCGCATGAATTTGAAGCTAAATTATGTGTTTCGCATGGATTTGAAGCAAACTCGTTCGTTTCGCCTGCATTTGAAGCACTATCACTTATGTCGCAAGTATTTGAAGCTAAATCATTTGTTTCGCGTGGATTTGAAGCTAAACCTTCAACATCGCATTGATTTGAAGCTACATCATGTGTTTCGCATGGATTTGAAGCAAACTCGTTCGTTTCGCCTGCATTTGAAGCAATATCACTTATGTCGCAAGTATTTGAAGCTAAATCATTTGTTTCGCGTGGATTTGAAGCTAAACCTTCAACATCGCATTGATTTGAAGCTACATCATGTGTTTCGCATGGATTTGAAGCTAACTCGTTCGTTTCGCGTGCTTTGAAGCAATACCACTTATATCGCAAGTATTTGAAGTTAAATCGCTTGCTACACTTGGATATGAAGCAAAACCTTCTACATCGCATTGATTTGAAGCTACATCATGTGTTTCGGATGGATTTGAAGCTAACTCGTTTATTTCGCCAGCATTTGAAGCTATATCACTTATATCGCAAGTATTTGAAGCTAAATCATTTGTTTCGCATGGATTTGATTCTAAACCTTCTACATCGCATTGATTTGAAGCTACACCATGTGTTTCGCATGGATTTGGAGCTAACTCGTTTATTTCGCCAGCATTTGAAGCTATATCACTTATACCGCAAGTATCTGAAACTAAATCGTTTGTTACGCATGAATTTGAAGCTAAACCATGTGTTTCGCATGAATTTGAAGCTAAATTATGTGATTCGCATGGATTTGAAGCTAAAGCGTTAGTTTCGCCTGCATTTGAAGCTATATCACTTAAATCACAAGTATTTGAATCAAAATCATTTGTTTGACATGGATTTGAAACTAATCCTTCTACATCGCTCTGATTTGAACCTACATCACGTGTTTCGCATGCATTTCAAGCTAACTCGGTTATTTCGCCAGCATGTGAAGCTATATCATTTATATCGCAAGTATTTGAAGCCAAATCATTTCTTTCCCGTGGATCTGAAGCCAAACCTTCTACATCGCATTGATTTGAAGTTACATCATAAGTTGCGCATGTATTTGAAGCTAACTCGATTATTTTGCCAGCATTTGAAACTATATCACTTATATCGCAAGTATTTGAAGCTAAATCATTTGATTCGCTGGATTTGTAGCTAAACCTTCTACATAGCATTGATTTGAAGCTATATCATGTGATTCGCTTGGATTTGAAGCGAACTCGATTATTTCGCCAGCATTTGATGCTAGACAACTTATATCGCAAGTATTTGAAGTTAAATCTCTTGCTACACATGGATATGAAGTTAAACCTTCAACATCGCATTGATTTGAAGCTACATCATTGGTTTCGCATGGAGTTGAAGCTAACTCGATTATTTCGCCAGCATTTGAAGCTATATCACTTATATCGCAAGTATTTGAAGCTAAATCATTTGTTTCGCATGGATTTGATTCTAAACCATCTACATCGCATTGATTTGAAGCTACATCATGTGTTTCGCATGGATCTGAAACTAACTCGTTTATTTCGCCAGCATTTGAAGCTATATAACTTACATCGCAAGTATTTGAAGCTAAATCATTTGTTTCCCGTGGATCTGAAGCCAAACCTTCTACATCGCATTGATTTGAAGCTACATCATATGTTTCGCATGGATTTGAAGCTAACTCGTTTATGTCGCCAGCATTTGAAGCTATATCACTTATATCGCAAGTATTTGAAGCTAAATCATTTGTTTCGCATGGATTTCATTCTAAACCTTCTACATCGCATTGATTTGAAGCTACACCATGTGTTTCGCATGGATTTGAAGCTAACTCGATTATTTCGCCATAATTTGAAACTATATCACTTATAACGCAAGTATTTGAAGCTAAATTATTTGTTTCGCATGGATTAGAAGCTAAACCTTCTACATCGCATTGATTTGAAGCTACATCATGTGTTTCGCATGGATTTGAAGCTAACTCGTTTATTTCGTCAGCATTTGAAGCTATATAACTTACATCGCCAGTATTTGAAGCTAAATCATTTGTTTCGCATGGATTTGAATCTAAACCAGCTACATCGCATTGATTTGAAACTACATCATGTGTTTCGCATGGATTTGAAGCTAACTCGATTATTTCGCCAGCATTTGATGCTAGACAACTTATATCGCAAGTATTTGAAGTTAAATCGCTTGCTACACTTGGATATGAAGCAAAACCTTCTACATCGCATTGATTTGAAGCTACATCATGTGCTTCGCTTGGATTTGAAGCTAACTCGATTATTTCGCCAGCATTTGAAGCAATATCACTTATAACGCAAGTATTTGAAGATATATCATTTGTTTCGCATGAATTCGAAGCTAAACCATGTGTTTCGCATGAATTTGAAGCTAAATTATGTGTTTCGCATGGATTTGAAGCAAACTCGTTCGTTTCGCCTGCATTTGAAGCACTATCACTTATGTCGCAAGTATTTGAAGCTAAATCATTTGTTTCGCGTGGATTTGAAGCTAAACCTTCAACATCGCATTGATTTGAAGCTACATCATGTGTTTCGCATGGATTTGAAGCAAACTCGTTCGTTTCGCCTGCATTTGAAGCAATATCACTTATGTCGCAAGTATTTGAAGCTAAATCATTTGTTTCGCGTGGATTTGAAGCTAAACCTTCAACATCGCATTGATTTGAAGCTACATCATGTGTTTCGCATGGATTTGAAGCTAACTCGTTCGTTTCGCGTGCTTTGAAGCAATACCACTTATATCGCATGTATTTGAAGATAAATCATTTGATTCGCTCGGATTTGAAGCTAAACCTTCTACATCGCATTAATTTGAAGCTACATCATGTGTTTCGCATGCATTTGATGCTAACTCGTTTATTTCGCCAGCATTTGAAACTATATCACTTATATCGCAAGTATTTGAAACTAAATCATTTGTTTCGCATGAATTTGAAGCTAAACCATGTGTTTCGCATGAATTTGAAGCTAAATTATGTGATTCGCATGGATTTGAAGCTAAATCGTTTGTTTCGCCTGCATTTGAAGCTATATCACTTAAATCACAAGTATTTGAATCAAAATCATTTTTTAACATGGATTTGAAACTGATCCTTCTACATCGCTTTGATTTGAACCTACATCATGTGTTTCGCCTGCATTTGAAGCTAACTCGGTTATTTCGCCAGCATTAGAATCTATATCACTTATATCGCAAGTATTTGAAGCTAAATCATTTGTTTCGCGTGGATTTGAAGCTAAACCTTCAACATCGCATTGATTTGAAGCTACATCATGTGTTTCGCATGGATTTGAAGCAAACTCGTTCGTTTCGCCTGCATTTGAAGCAATATCACTTATGTCGCAAGTATTTGAAGCTAAATCATTTGTTTCGCGTGGATTTGAAGCTAAACCATCAACATCGCATTGATTTGAAACTACATCATGTGTTTCGCATGGATTTGAAGCAAACTCGTTCGTTTCGCCTGCATTTGAAGCAATATCACTTATGTCGCAAGTATTTGAAGCTAAATCATTTGTTTCGCGTGGATTTGAAGCTAAACCTTCAACATCGCATTGATTTGATGCTACATCATGTGTTTCGCATGGATTTGAAGCTAACTCGTTCGTTTCGCCTGCATTTGAAGCAATATCACTTATATCGCAAGTATTTGAAGCTAAATCATTTGTTTCGCATGGATGTGAAGCCAAACCTTCTGCATGGTATTGATTTGAAGCTACATCATATGTTTCGCATTAATTTGAAGCTAACTCGATTATTTCGCCAGCATTTGTTGCTAGACAACTTATATCGCAAGTATTTGAAGTTAAATCGCTTGCTACACTTGGATATGAAGCAAAACCTTCTACATCGCATTGATTTGATGCTACATCATGTGCTTCGCTTGGATTTGAAGCTAACTCGATTATTTCGCCAGAATTTGAAGCTATATCACTTATATCGCAAGTATTTGAAGCTAAATCATTTGTTTCCCGTGGATCTGAAGCCAAACCTTCTACATCGCATTGATTTGAAGCTACATCATATGTTTCGCATGGATTTGAAGCTAACTCGTTTATGTCGCCAGCATTTGAAGCTATATCACTTATATCGCAAGTATTTGAAGCTAAATCATTTGTTTCGCATGGATTTGATTCTAAACCTTCTACATCGCATTGATTTGAAGCTACACCATGTGTTTCGCATGGATTTGAAGCTAACTCAATTATTTCGCCATAATTTGAAACTATATCACTTATAACGCAAGTATTTGAAGCTAAATCATTTGTTTCGCATGGATTTGAATCTAAACCAGCTACATCGCATTGATTTGAAACTACATCATGTGTTTCGCATGGATTTGAAGCTAACTCGATTATTTCGCCAGCATTTGATGCTAGACAACTTATATCGCAAGTATTTGAAGTTAAATCGCTTGCTACACTTGGATATGAAGCAAAACCTTCTACATCGCATTGATTTGAAGCTACATCATTTGTTTCGCATGGATGTGAAGCCAAACCTTCTGCATGGTATTGATTTGAAGCTACATCATATGTTTCGCATGAATTTGAAGCTAACTCGATTATTTCGTCAGCATTTGAATCTATATCACTTATATCGCAAGTATTTGAAGCTAAATCATTTGTTTCGCGTGGATTTGAAGCTAAACCTTCAACATCGCATTGATTTGTAGCTACATCATGTGTTTCGCATGGATTTGAAGCTAACTCGTTCGTTTCGCCTGCATTTGAAGCAATATCACTTATATCGCAAGTATTTGAAGCTAAATCATTTCATTCGCATGGATTTGAAGCTAAACCTTCTACATCGCATTGCTTTGAAGCTACATCATGTGTTTCGCATGGAGTTGAAGCTAACTCGATTATTTCGCCAGAATTTGAAACTATATCACTTATAACCCAAGTATTTGAAGCTAAATAATTTGTTTCGCATGGATTTGAAGCTAAACATTCTACATCGCACTTGTTTTGAAGCGACATCATGTGTTTCGGATGGATTTGAAGCTAACTCGTTTATTTCGCCAGCATTTGAAGCTATATCACTTATATCGCAAGTATTTGAAGCTAAATCATTTGTTTCGCATGGATTTGATTCTAAACCATCTACATCGCATTGATTTGAAGCTACATCATGTGTTTCGCATGGATCTGAAACTAACTCGTTTATTTCGCCAGCATTTGAAGCTACATAACTTACATCGCAAGTATTTGAAGCTAAATCATTTGTTTCCCGTGGATCTGAAGCCAAAGCTTCTACATCGCATTGATTTGAAACTACATCACGTGTTTCGCATGGATTTGAAGTTAACTCGATTATTTCGCCAGCATTTGAAGCTATATCACTTATATCGCAAGTATTTGAAGCTAAAACATTTGTTTCCCGTGGATCAGAAGCCAAACCTTCTACATCGCATTGATTTGAAGTTACATCATGTGTTTCGCATGGATTTGAAGCTAACTCGTTTATTTCGCCATAATTTGAAACTATATCACTTATATCGCCAGTATTTGAAGCTAAATAATTTGTTTCGCATGGATTTGAAGCTAAACCATCTACAACGCATTGATTTGAAGCTATATCATGTGTTTCGCATTAATTTGAAGCTAACTCGATTATTTCGCCAGCATTTGTTGCTAGACATCTTATATCGCAAGTATTTGAAGTTAAATCGCTTGCTACACTTGGATATGAAGCAAAACCTTCTACATCGCATTGATTTGAAGCTACACCATGTGTTTCGCATGGATTTGAAGCTAACTCGATTATTTCGCCATAATTTGAAACTATATCACTTATAACGCAAGTATTTGAAGCTAAATTATTTGTTTCGCATGGATTAGAAGCTAAACCTTCTACATCGCATTGATTTGAAGCTACATCATGTGTTTCGCATGGATTTGAAGCTAACTCGTTTATTTCGTCAGCATTTGAAGCTATGTAACTTACATCGCAAGTATTTGAAGCTAAATCATTTGTTTCGCATGGATTTGATTCTAAACCAGCTACATCGCATTGATTTGAAACTACATCATGTGTTTCGCATGGATTTGAAGCTAACTCGATTATTTCGCCAGCATTTGATGCTAGACAACTTATATCGCAAGTATTTGAAGTTAAATCGCTTGCTACACTTGGATATGAAGCAAAACCTTCTACATCGCATTGATTTGAAGCTACATCATTTGTTTCGCATGGATTTGAAGCCAAACCTTCTGCATGGTATTGATTTGAAGCTACATCATATGTTTCGCATGAATTTGAAGCTAACTCGATTATTTCGTCAGCATTTGAAACTATATCACTTATATCGCAAGTATTTGAAGCTAAATCATTTGTTTCGCGTGGATTTGAAGCTAAACCTTCAACATCGCATTGATTTGTAGCTACATCATGTGTTTCGCATGGATTTGAAGCTAACTCGTTCGTTTCGCCTGCATTTGAAGCAATATCACTTATATCGCAAGTATTTGAAGCTAAATCATTTCATTCGCATGGATTTGAAGCTAAACCTTCTACATCGCATTGCTTTGAAGCTACATCATGTGTTTCGCATGGAGTTGAAGCTAACTCGATTATTTCGCCAGAATTTGAAACTATATCACTTATAACCCAAGTATTTGAAGCTAAATAATTTGTTTCGCATGGATTTGAAGCTAAACATTCTACATCGCACTTGTTTTGAAGCGACATCATGTGTTTCGGATGGATTTGAAGCTAACTCGTTTATTTCGCCAGCATTTGAAGCTATATCACTTATATCGCAAGTATTTGAAGCTAAATCATTTGTTTCGCATGGATTTGATTCTAAACCATCTACATCGCATTGATTTGAAGCTACATCATGTGTTTCGCATGGATCTGAAACTAACTCGTTTATTTCGCCAGCATTTGAAGCTATATAACTTACATCGCAAGTATTTGAAGCTAAATCATTTGTTTCCCGTGGATCTGAAGCCAAAGCTTCTACATCGCATTGATTTGAAACTACATCACGTGTTTCGCATGGATTTGAAGTTAACTCGATTATTTCGCCAGCATTTGAAGCTATATCACTTATATCGCAAGTATTTGAAGCTAAATCATTTGTTTCCCGTGGATCAGAAGCCAAACCTTCTACATCGCATTGATTTGAAGTTACATCATGTGTTTCGCATGGATTTGAAGCTAACTCGTTTATTTCGCCATAATTTGAAACTATATCACTTATATCGCCAGTATTTGAAGCTAAATAATTTGTTTCGCATGGATTTGAAGCTAAACCATCTACAACGCATTGATTTGAAGCTATATCATGTGTTTCGCATTAATTTGAAGCTAACTCGATTATTTCGCCAGCATTTGTTGCTAGACATCTTATATCGCAAGTATTTGAAGTTAAATCGCTTGCTACACTTGGATATGAAGCAAAACCTTCTACATCGCATTGATTTGATGCTACATCATGTGCTTCGCTTGGATTTGAAGCTAACTCGATTATTTCGCCAGAATTTGAAGCTATATCACTTATATCGCAAGTATTTGAAGCTAAATCATTTGTTTCCCGTGGATCTGAAGCCAAACCTTCTACATCGCATTGATTTGAAGCTACATCATATGTTTCGCATGGATTTGAAGCTAACTCGTTTATGTCGCCAGCATTTGAAGCTATATCACTTATATCGCAAGTATTTGAAGCTAAATCATTTGTTTCGCATGGATTTGATTCTAAACCTTCTACATCGCATTGATTTGAAGCTACACCATGTGTTTCGCATGGATTTGAAGCTAACTCGATTATTTCGCCATAATTTGAAACTATATCACTTATAACGCAAGTATTTGAAGCTAAATTATTTGTTTCGCATGGATTAGAAGCTAAACCTTCTACATCGCATCGATTTGAAGCTACATCATGTGTTTCGCATGGATTTGAAGCTAACTCGTTTATTTCTTCAGCATTTGAAGCTATATAACTTACATCGCAAGTATTTGAAGCTAAATCATTTGTTTCGCATGGATTTGAATCTAAACCAGCTACATCGCATTGATTTGAAACTACATCATGTGTTTCGCATGGATTTGAAGCTAACTCGATTATTTCGCCAGCATTTGATGCTAGACAACTTATATCGCAAGTATTTGAAGTTAAATCGCTTGCTACACTTGGATATGAAGCAAAACCTTCTACATCGCATTGATTTGAAGCTACATCATGTGCTTCGCTTGGATTTGAAGCTAACTCGATTATTTCGCCAGCATTTGAAGCTATATCACTTATATCGCAAGTATTTGAAGCTAAATCATTTGTTTCCCGTGGATCTGAAGCCAAACCTTCTACAACGCATTGATTTGAAGTTACATCATGTGTTTCGCATGGATTTGAAGCTAACTCGATTATTTCGCCATAATTTGAAACTATATCACTTATAACGCAACTATTTGAAGCTAAGTAATTTGTTTCCCGTGGATTAGAAGCTAAACCTTCTACATCTCATTGATTTGAAGCTACATAGCATGTGTTTCGCATGGATTTGAAGCTAACTCTTTTATTTCGCCAGCATTTGAAGCTATATAACTTACATCGCAAGTATTTGAAGATAAATCATTTGTTTCGCATGGATTTGAATCTAAACCAGCTACATCGCATTGATTTGAAACTACATCATGTGTTTCGCATGGATTTGAAGCTAAACCATCTACATCGCATTGATTTGAAGCTACATCATGTGTTTCGCATGGATTTGAAGGTAACTCGTTTATTTCGCCAGCATTTGAAGCTGTATCACTTATATGGCAAGTATTTGAAGTTAAATCATTTGTTTCGAATGGAGTTGAAGCTAACCCTTATACATCGCATTGAATTGAGGCAATATCATGTGTTTCGCATGGATTTGAAGCTAATCTTTCTACATCGCATTGATTTGAAGCTACATCATGTATTTCGCATGGATTTGAAGCCAACTCGTTTGCTTCGCCTGCATTTGTGGCTATATCACATACGTCGCAAGTATTTGAAGCTAAACCATTGGTTTCGCATGAATATGAAGCTAAACCATGTGTTTCGCAAGAATTAGAAGCTAAATTATGTGATTGGCATGGATTTGAAGCTAACTCGTTTGTTTCGCTTGCATTTGAAGCTATATTGCTTACGTCGCAAGTATTTGAAGCTCAATCATTTGTTTCGCATGTATTTGATGCTAAACCTTATACATATGAAGCTACATCATGTGTTTCGCGTGGAGTTGTAGCTAACTCGATTATTTCGCCAGAATTTGAAGATATATCACTTATATCGCAAGTATTTGAAGCTAAATCATTTGTTTCCCGTGGATCTGATGCCAAACCTTCTACATCGCATTGATTTGAAGTTACATCATGTGTTTCGCATGGATTTGAAGCTAACTCGTTTATTTCGCCATAATTTGAAACTATATCACTTATATCGCAAGTATTTGAAGTTAAATCGCTTGCTACACTTGGATATGAAGCAAAACCTTCTACATCGCATTGATTTGATGCTACATCATGTGCTTCGCTTGGATTTGAAGCTAACTCGATTATTTCGCCAGAATTTGAAGCTATATCACTTATATCGCAAGTATTTGAAGCTAAATCATTTGTTTCCCGTGGATCTGAAGCCAAACCTTCTACATCGCATTGATTTGAAGCTACATCATATGTTTCGCATGGATTTGAAGCTAACTCGTTTATGTCGCCAGCATTTGAAGCTATATCACTTATATCGCAAGTATTTGAAGCTAAATCATTTGTTTCGCATGGATTTGATTCTAAACCTTCTACATCGCATTGATTTGAAGCTACACCATGTGTTTCGAATGGATTTGAAGCTAACTCGATTATTTCGCCATAATTTGAAACTATATCACTTATAACGCAAGTATTTGAAGCTAAATTATTTGTTTCGCATGGATTAGAAGCTAAACCTTCTACATCGCATCGATTTGAAGCTACATCATGTGTTTCGCATGGATTTGAAGCTAACTCGTTTATTTCTTCAGCATTTGAAGCTATATAACTTACATCGCAAGTATTTGAAGCTAAATCATTTGTTTCGCATGGATTTGAATCTAAACCAGCTACATCGCATTGATTTGAAACTACATCATGTGTTTCGCATGGATTTGAAGCTAACTCGATTATTTCGCCAGCATTTGATGCTAGACAACTTATATCGCAAGTATTTGAAGTTAAATCGCTTGCTACACTTGGATATGAAGCAAAACCTTCTACATCGCATTGATTTGAAGCTACATCATGTGCTTCGCTTGGATTTGAAGCTAACTCGATTATTTCGCCAGCATTTGAAGCTATATCACTTATATCGCAAGTATTTGAAGCTAAATCATTTGTTTCCCGTGGATCAGAAGCCAAACCTTCTACATCGCATTGATTTGAAGTTACATCATGTGTTTCGCATGGATTTGAAGCTAACTCGTTTATTTCGCCATAATTTGAAACTATATCACTTATATCGCAAGTATTTGAAGCTAAATAATTTGTTTCGCATGGATTTGAAGCTAAACCATCTACATCGCATTGATTTGAAGCTATATCATGTGTTTCGTATTAATTTGAAGCTAACTCGATTATTTCGCCAGAATTTGAAGCTATATCACTTATATCGCAAGTATTTGAAGCTAAATCATTTGTTTCCCGTGGATCTGAAGCCAAACCTTCTACATCGCATTGATTTGAAGTTACATCATGTGTTTCGCATGGATTTGAAGCTAACTCGATTATTTCGCCATAATTTGAAACTATATCACTTATAACGCAAGTATTTGAAGCTAAGTAATTTGTTTCCCGTGGATTAGAAGCTAAACCTTCTACATCTCATTGATTTGAAGCTACATAGCATGTGTTTCGCATGGATTTGAAGCTAACTCTTTTATTTCGCCAGCATTTGAAGCTATATAACTTACATCGCAAGTATTTGAAGATAAATCATTTGTTTCGCATGGATTTGAATCTAAACCAGCTACATCGCATTGATTTGAAACTACATCATGTGTTTCGCATGGATTTGAAGCTAAACCATCTACATCGCATTGATTTGAAGCTACATCATGTGTTTCGCATGGATTTGAAGGTAACTCGTTTATTTCGCCAGCATTTGAAGCTGTATCACTTATATGGCAAGTATTTGAAGTTAAATCATTTGTTTCGAATGGAGTTGAAGCTAACCCTTATACATCGCATTGAATTGAGGCAATATCATGTGTTTCGCATGGATTTGAAGCTAATCTTTCTACATCGCATTGATTTGAAGCTACATCATGTATTTCGCATGGATTTGAAGCCAACTCGTTTGCTTCGCCTGCATTTGTGGCTATATCACATACGTCGCAAGTATTTGAAGCTAAACCATTGGTTTCGCATGAATATGAAGCTAAACCATGTGTTTCGCAAGAATTAGAAGCTAAATTATGTGATTGGCATGGATTTGAAGCTAACTCGTTTGTTTCGCTTGCATTTGAAGCTATATTGCTTACGTCGCAAGTATTTGAAGCTCAATCATTTGTTTCGCATGTATTTGATGCTAAACCTTATACATATGAAGCTACATCATGTGTTTCGCGTGGAGTTGTAGCTAACTCGATTATTTCGCCAGAATTTGAAGATATATCACTTATATCGCAAGTATTTGAAGCTAAATCATTTGTTTCCCGTGGATCTGATGCCAAACCTTCTACATCGCATTGATTTGAAGTTACATCATGTGTTTCGCATGGATTTGAAGCTAACTCGTTTATTTCGCCATAATTTGAAACTATATCACTTATATCGCAAGTATTTGAAGCTAAATAATTTGTTTCGCATGGATTTGAAGCTATCTCGATTATTTCGCCATAATTTGAAACTATATCACTTATAACGCAAGTATTTGAAGCTAAATCATTTGTTTCGAATGGAGTTGAAGCTAACCCTTATACATCGCATTGAATTGAGGCAATATCATGTGTTTCGCATGGATTTGAAGCTAATCTTTCTACATCGCATTGATTTGAAGCTACATCATTGGTTTCGCATGGAGTTGAAGCTAACTCGATTATTTCGCCAGAATTTGAAGCTATATCACTTATTTCGCAAGTATTTGAAGCTAAATCATTTGTTTCCCGTGGATCTGAAGCCAAACCTTCTACATCGCATTGATTTGAAGTTACATCATGTGTTTCGCATGGATTTGAAGCTAACTCGATTATTTCGCCATAATTTGAAACTGTATCACTTATATCGCAAGTATTTGAAGCTAAATAATTTGTTTCGCATGGATTTGAAGCTAAACCTTCTACATCGCATTGATTTGAAGCTACATCATGTGTTTCGTATGGATTTGAATCTAACTCGTTTATTTCGCCAGCATTTGAAGCTATATCACTTATATCGCAAGTATTTGAAGCTAAATCATTTGTTTCGCATGGATTTGATTCTAAACCTTCTACATCGCATTGATTTGAAGCTACATCATGTGTTTCGCATGGATTTGATGCTAACTCGATTATTTCGCCAGCATTTGAAACTATATCACTTATATCGCAAGTATTTGAAGCTAAATCATTTGATTCGCATGGATTTGAAGCTAAACCTTCTAGATCGCATTGATTTGAAACTACGTCATGTGTTTCGCATGGATTTGAAGCTATCTCGATTATTTCGCCAGCATTTGATGCTAGACAACTTATATCGCAAGTATTTGAAGTTAAATCGCTTGCTACACATGGATATGAAGTTAAACCTTCAACATCGCATTGATTTGAAGCTACATCACTGGTTTCGCATGGAGCTGTAGCTAACTCGATTATTTCGCCAGAATTTGAAGATATATCACTTATATCGCAAGTATTTGAAGCTAAATCATTTGTTTCCCGTGGATCTGAAGCCAAACCTTCTACATCGCATTGATTTGAAGCTACATCATATGTTTCGCATGGATTTGAAGCTAACTCGATTACTTCGCCAGCATTTGAAACTGTATCACTTATATCGCAAGTATTTGAAGCTAAATCATTTGATTCGCATGGATGTGAAGCTAAACCTTCTACATAGCATTGATTTGAAGGAACATCATGTGTTTCGCATGGATTTGAAGCTAATCTTTCTACATCGCATTGATTTGAAGCTACATCATGTGCTTCGCTTGGATTTGAAGCTAACTCGATTATTTCGCCAGCATTTGATGCCAGACAACTTATATCGCAAGTATTTGAAGTTAAATCGCTTGCTACACATGGCTATGAAGTTAAACCTTCAACATCGCATTGATTTGAAGCTACATCACTGGTTTCGCATGGAGTTGTAGCTAACTCGATTATTTCGCCAGAATTTGAAGATATATCACTTATATCGCAAGTATTTGAAGCTAAATCATTTGTTTCCCGTGGATCTGAAGCCAAACCTTCAACATCGCATTGATTTGAAGCTACATCATATGTTTCGCATGGATTTGAAGCTAACTCGATTATTTCGCCAATTATTTGAAGCTATATCACTTATATCGCATGTATTTGAATCTAAATCATTTGTTCCGGATGGATTTGAAGCTGAACCTTCTACATCGCATTGATTTGAAGCTACATCATGTGTTTCGCATGGATTTGAAGCTATCTCGTTAATTGCGCCAGCATTTGAAGCTATATCACTTATATCGCAAGTATTTGAAGCTAAATGATTTGTTTCGCTTGGATTTGAAGCTAAACCTTATACATCGCATTGATTTGAAGCTACATAATGTGTTTCGCATGGATTTGAAGGTAACTCATTTTTTTCGCCAGCATTTGAAGCTATATCACTTATATCGCAAGTATTTCAAGCTAAATCATTTGTTTCGCATGGAGTTGAAGCTAAACCTTATACAACGCATTGATTTGAAGCAACATCGTGTGTTTCGCATGGATTTGAAGCTAATCTTTCTACATCGCATTGATTTGAAGCTACATCATGTGTTTCGCATGGATTTGAAGCTAACTCGATTATTTCGCCAGCATTTGTAGCTATATCACTTATATCGCAAGTATTTGAAGCTAAATCATTTGTTTCGCATGGAGTTGAAACTAAACCTTATACATCGCATTGATTTGAAGCAACATCATGTGTTTCGCATGGATTTGAAACTAATCTTTCTACATTGTATTGATTTGAAGCTACATCATGTGTTTCACATGGATTTGAAGGTAACTCGTTTATTTCGCCAGCATTTGAAGCTATATCACTTATATCGCAAGTATTTGAAGCTAAATCATTTGTTTCGCAAGGAGTAGAAACTAAACCTTATACATCGCATTGATTTGAAGCTACATCATGTGTTTCGCATGGATTTGAAGCTAACTCGATTATTTCGCCAGCATTTGTAGCTATATCACTTATATCGCAAGTATTTGAAGCTAAATCATTTGTTTCGCATGGAGTTGAAACTAAACCTTATAAATCGCATTGATTTGAAGCAACATCATGTGTTTCGCATGGATTTGAAACTAATCTTTCTACATTGTATTGATTTGAAGCTACATCATGTGTTTCGCATGGATTTGAAGGTAACTCGTTTATTTCGCCAGCATTTGAAGCTATATCACTTATATCGCAAGTATTTGAAGCTAAATCATTTGCATCGCGTGGATTGGAAGCTGAACCATCAACATCGTATTGATTTGAAGCTACATCATGTGTTTCGCATGGATTTGATGCTAACTCGTTTGCTTCGCCTGCATATGAAGCTACATCTCTTACGTCGCAAGTATTTGAAGCTAAATAATTTGTTTCGCATGGATTTGAAGCTAAAACTTATACATTTGAAGCTACATCATGTGTTTCGCGTGGATTTGAAGCTAACTCGTTTATTTCGCCATTATTTGAAGCTATATCACTTATATCGCAAGTATTTGAAACTAAATCATTTGTTCCGCATGGATCTGAAGCTAAACCTTCTACATCGCATTGATTTGAAGCTACATCATATGTTTCGAATGGATTTGAAGCTAACTCGATTATTTCAGCAGCATTTGAATCTATATCACTTATATCGCAAGTATTTGAAGCTAAATCATTTGTCTCGCGTGCATTGGAAACTGAACCATCAACATCGTATTGATTTGAAGCTACATCATGTGTTTCGCATGGATTTGATGCTAACTCGTCTATTTCGCCAGCATTTGAAGCTATATCACTTATATCGCAAGTATTTGAATCTAAATCATTTGTTCCGGATGGATTTGAAGCTGAACCTTCTACATCGCATTGATTTGAAGCTACATCATGTGTTTCGCATGGATTTGAAGGTAACTCGTTTATTTCGCCAGCATTTGAAGCAATATCCCTTATATCGCAAGTATATGAAGCTAAATCATTTGTTTCGCATGGAGTAGAAGCTAAACCTTATACATCGCATAGATTTGAAGTAGCATCATGTGTTTCGCATGGATTTGAAGCTAATCTTTCTACATCGCAATGATTTGAAGCTACATCATGTGTTTCGCATGGATTTGAAGCTAACTCGATTATTTCGCCAGCATTTGAAACTATATCACTTATATCGCAAGTATTTGAAGCTAAATCATTTGTTTCGCATGGATTTGAAGCTAAACCTTATACATCGCATTGATATGAAGCTACATCATGTGTTTCGCATGGATTTGAAGCTAATCTTTCTACATCGCATTGATTTGAAGCTACATCATGTGCTTCGCTTGGATTTGAAGCTAACTCGATTATTTCGCCAGCATTTAAAACTATATCACTTATATCGCAAGTATTTCAAGCTAAATAATTTGTTTCGCATGGATTCGAAGCTTCACCATGTGTTTCGCATGGATATGAAGGTAACTCGTTTATTTCGACAGCATTTGAAACTAATTCACTTATAACGCAAGTATTTGAAGCTAAATCATTTGTTTCGCGTGGATTTGAAGCTAAACCTTCACCACCGCATTGATTTGAAGCTATATCATGTGTTTCGCATGGATTTGAAGCTAACTCGTTCGTTTAGCCTTCATTTGAAGCAATATCACTTATATCGCAAGTATTTGAAGCTAACTCATTTGATTCGCTTGGATTTGAAGCTAAACCTTCTACATCGCATTGATTTGATGCTACATCATGTATTTCGCATGGATTTGAACCTAATCTTTCTACATCGCAATGATTTGAAGCTACATCATGTGTTTCGCATGGATTTGAAGGCAACTCGTTTGCTTCGCCTGCATTTGTAGCTATATCACATACGTCGGAAGTATTTGAAGCTAAACCATTTGTTTCGCATGAATATGAAGCTAAACCATGTGTTTCGCATGGATTTGATGCTAACTCGTCTATTTCGCCAGCATTTGAAGCTATATCACTTATATCGCAAGTATTTGAATCTAAATCATTTGTTCCGGATGGATTTGAAGCTGAACCTTCTACATCACATTGATTTGAAGCTACATCATGTGTTTCGCATGGATTTGAAGCTATCTCGTTAATTGCGTCAGTATTTGAAGCTATATCACTTATATCGCAAGTATTTGAAGCTAAATGATTTGTTTCGCTTGGATTTGAAGCTAAACCTTATACATCGCATTGATTTGAAGCTACATAATGTGTTTCGCATGGATTTGATGGTAACTCATTTTTTTCGCCAGCATTTGAAGCTATATCACTTATATCGCAAGTATTTCAAGCTAAATCATTTGTTTCGCATGGAGTTGAAGCTAAACCTTACACAACGCATTGATTTGAAGCAACATCGAGTGTTTCGCATGGATTTGAAGCTAATCTTTCTACATCGCATTGTTTTGAAGCAACATCATGTGTTTCGCATGGATTTGAAGCTAATCTTTCTACATCACATTGATATGAAGCTACATCATGTGTTTCGCATGGATTTGAAGCTAACTCGATTATTTCGCAAGCATTTGAAACTATATCACATATATCGCAAGTATTTGAGGCTAAATCATTTGTTTCGCATGGAGTTGAAGCTAAACCTTATACATCGCATTGTTTTGAAGCAACATCATGTGTTTCGCATGGATTTTAAGCCAACTCGTTTGCATCGACTGCATTTGTAGCTATATCACATACGTCGGAAGTATTTGAAGCTAAACCATTTGTTACGCATGTATATGAAGCTAAACCATGTGCTTCGCATGAATTAGAAGCTTAATTATGTGATTGGCATGGATTTGAAGCTAACTCGTTTGTTTCCCCGGCATTTGAAGCTATATTACTTACGTCGCAAGTATTTGAAGCTAAATCATTTGTTTCGCATGGATTTGATGCTAAACCTTATACATTTGAAGCTACATCATGTGTTTCGCGTGAATTTGAAGCTAACTCGTTTATTTCGCCAGCATTTGAAGCTATATCACTTATATCGCAAGTATTTGAAGCTAAATCATTTGTTTCGCTTGGATTTGAAGCTAAACCTTATACATCGCATTGATTTGAAGCTACATGATGTGTTTCGCGTGAATTTGAAGCTAACTCGTTTATTTCGCCAGCATTTGAAGCTATATCACTTATATCGCAAGTATTTGAAGCTAAATCATTTGTTTCGCTTGGATTTGAAGCTCAACCTTATACATTTGAAGCTACATGATGTGTTTCGCATGGATTTGAAGGTAACTCATTTATTTCGCCAGCATTTGAAGCTATATCACTTATATCTCAAGTATTTCAAGCTAAATAATTTGTTTCGCATGGAGTTGAAGCTAAACCTTATACATTTGAAGCTACATCATGTGTTTCGCATGGATTTGAAGCTAATCTTTCTACATCGCAATGATTTGAAGCTACATCATGTGTTTCGCATGGATTTGAAGCTAACTCGATTATTTCGCCAGCATTTGAAACTATATCACTTATATCGCAAGTATTTGAAGCTAAATCATTTGTTTCGCATGGATTTGAAGCTAAACCTTATACATCGCATTGATATGAATCTACATCATGTGTTTCGCATGGATTTGAAGCTAATCTTTCTACATCGCATTGATTTGAAGCTACATCATGTGCTTCGTTTGGATTTGAAGCTAACTCGATTATTTTGCCAGCATTTTAAGCTATATCACTTATATCGCAAGTATTTGAAGCTAAATAATTTGTTTCGCATGGATTTGAAGCTTCATCATGTGTTTCCCATGGATATGAAGGTAACTGGTTTATTTCGACAGCATTTGAAACTAATTCACTTATATCGCAAGTATTTGAAGCTAAATCATTTGTTTCGCGTGGATTTGAAGCTAAACCTTATACAACGCATTGATTTGAAGCAACATCGTGTGTTTCGCATGGATTTGAAGCTAATCTTTCTACATCGCATTGATTTGAAGCAACATCATGTGTTTCGCATGGATTTTAAGCCAACTCGTTTGCATCGCCTGCATTTGTAGCTATATCACATACGTCGGAAGTATTTGAAGCTAAACCATTTGTTACGCATGTATATGAAGCTAAACCATGTGCTTCGCATGAATTAGAAGCTTAATTATGTGATTGGCATGGATTTGAAGCTAACTCGTTTGTTTCCCCGGCATTTGAAGCTATATTACTTACGTCGCAAGTATTTGAAGCTAAATCATTTGTTTCGCATGGATTTGATGCTAAACCTTATACATTTGAAGCTACATCATGTGTTTCGCGTGAATTTGAAGCTAACTCGTTTATTTCGCCAGCATTTGAAGCTATATCACTTATATCGCAAGTATTTGAAGCTAAATCATTTGTTTCGCTTGGATTTGAAGCTAAACCTTATACATCGCATTGATATGAAGCTACATGATGTGTTTCGCGTGAATTTGAAGCTAACTCGTTTATTTCGCCAGCATTTGAAGCTATATCACTTATATCGCAAGTATTTGAAGCTAAATCATTTGTTTCGCTTGGATTTGAAGCTCAACCTTATACATTTGAAGCTACATGATGTGTTTCGCATGGATTTGAAGGTAACTCATTTATTTCGCCAGCATTTGAAGCTATATCACTTATATCTCAAGTATTTCAAGCTAAATCATTTGTTTCGCATGGAGTTGAAGCTAAACCTTATACATTTGAAGCTACATCATGTGTTTCGCATGGATTTGAAGCTAATCTTTCTACATCGCAATGATTTGAAGCTACATCATGTGTTTCGCATGGATTTGAAGCTAACTCGATTATTTCGCCAGCATTTGAAACTATATCACTTATATCGCAAGTATTTGAAGCTAAATCATTTGTTTCGCATGGATTTGAAGCTAAACCTTATACATCGCATTGATATGAATCTACATCATGTGTTTCGCATGGATTTGAAGCTAATCTTTCTACATCGCATTGATTTGAAGCTACATCATGTGCTTCGCTTGGATTTGAAGCTAACTCGATTATTTTGCCAGCATTTTAAGCTATATCACTTATATCGCAAGTATTTGAAGCTAAATAATTTGTTTCGCATGGATTTGAAGCTTCATCATGTGTTTCCCATGGATATGAAGGTAACTGGTTTATTTCGACAGCATTTGAAACTAATTCACTTATATCGCAAGTATTTGAAGCTAAATCATTTGTTACGCGTGGATTTGAAGCTAAACCTTATGCAACGCATTGATTTGAAGCAACATCGTGTGTTTCGCATGGATTTGAAGCTAATCTTTCTACATCGCATTGATTTGAAGCAACATCATGTGTTTCGCATGGATTTTAAGCCAACTCGTTTGCATCGCCTGCATTTGTAGCTATATCACATACGTCGGAAGTATTTGAAGCTAAACCATTTGTTACGCATGTATATGAAGCTAAACCATGTGCTTAGCATGAATTAGAAGCTTAATTATGTGATTGGCATGGATTTGAAGCTAACTCGTTTGTTTCCCCGGCCTTTGAAGCTATATTACTTACGTCGCAAGTATTTGAAGCTAAATCATTTGTTTCGCATGGATTTGATGCTAAACCTTATACATTTGAAGCTACATCATGTGTTTCGCGTGAATTTGAAGCTAACTCGTTTATTTCGCCAGCATTTGAAGCTATATCACTTATATCGCAAGTATTTGAAGCTAAATCATTTGTTTCGCTTGGATTTGAAGCTAAACCTTATACATCGCATTGATTTGAAGGAACATCATGTGTTTCGCATGGGTTTGAAGCTAATCTTTCTACATCGCATTGATTTGAAGCTACATCATGTGCTTCGCTTGGATTTGTAGCTAACTCGATTATTTTGCCAGCATTTTAAGCAATATTACATATATCGCAAGTATTTGATGCTAAATCATTTGTTTCGCATGGACTTTTGTAGCTAAATAATCTACATCGCATTGATTTGAAGCTACATCATGTGTTTCGCATGGATTTGAAGCTAACTCATTTATTTCGCCATCATTTGAAGCTATATCACTTATATCGCAAGTATTTGAAGCTAAATCATTTGTTTCGCATGGAGTAGAAGCTAAACCTTATACATCGCATTGATTTGAAGGAACATCATGTGTTTCGCATGGGTTTGAAGCTAATCTTTCTACATCGCATTGATTTGAAGCTACATCATGTGTTTCGCATGGATTTGAAGCTAACTCGATCATTTCACCAGCATTTGAAACTATATCACATATATCGCAAGTATTTGAAGCTAAATCATTTGTTTCGCATGGAGTTGAAGCTAAACCTTATACATCGCATTGATTTGAAGCAACATCATGTGTTTCGCATGGATTTGAAGCTAATCTTTCTACATCGCATTGATATGAAGCTACATCATGTGTTTCGCATGGATTTGAAGCTAACTCGTTTGTTTGACCAGTATTTGAAGCTAAATCATTTGTTTCGCCTGGATTTGAAGCTAAACCTTCTACATCGCATTGATTTGAAGCTACATCATGTGTTTCGCATGGATTTGAAGCTAACTCGTTCGTTTCGCCTGCATTTGAAGCAATATCACTTATATCGCAAGTTTTTGAAGCTAAATCATTTGTTTCTCATGGATTTGAAGCTAAACCTTATACATCGCATTGATACGAAGCTACATCATGTGTTTCGCATGGATTTGAAGCTAACTCGTTTGTTTGACCAGTATTTGAAGTTAAATCATTTGTTTCGCATGGAGTTGAAGCTAAACCTTATACATTGCATTGATTTGAAGCAACATCATGTGTTTCGCATGGATTTGATGCTAACTCGTCTATTTCGCCAGCATTTGAAGCTATATCACTTATATCGCAAGTATTTGAATCTAAATCATTTGTTCCGGATGGATTTGAAGCTGAACCTTCTACATCACATTGATTTGAAGCTACATCATGTGTTTCGCATGGATTTGAAGCTATCTCGTTAATTGCGTCAGTATTTGAAGCTATATCACTTATATCGCAAGTATTTGAATCTAAATGATTTGTTTCGCTTGGATTTGAAGCTAAACCTTATACATCGCATTGATTTGAAGCTACATAATGTGTTTAGCATGGATTTGAAGGTAACTCATTTTTTTCGCCAGCATTTGAAGCTATATCACTTATATCGCAAGTATTTCAAGCTAAATCATTTGTTTCGCATGGAGTTGAAGCTAAACCTTACACAACGCATTGATTTGAAGCAACATCGAGTGTTTCGCATGGATTTGAAGCTAATCTTTCTACATCGCATTGTTTTGAAGCAACATCATGTGTTTCGCATGGATTTGAAGCTAATCTTTCTACATCACATTGATATGAAGCTACATCATGTGTTTCGCATGGATTTGAAGCTAACTCGATTATTTCGCAAGCATTTGAAACTATATCACATATATCGCAAGTATTTGAGGCTAAATCATTTGTTTCGCATGGAGTTGAAGCTAAACCTTATACATCGCATTGTTTTGAAGCAACATCATGTGTTTCGCATGGATTTTAAGCCAACCCGTTTGCATCGCCTGCATTTGTAGCTATATCACATACGTCGGAAGTATTTGAAGCTAAACCATTTGTTACGCATGTATATGAAGCTAAACCATGTGCTTCGCATGAATTAAAAGCTTAATTATGTGATTGGCATGGATTTGAAGCTAACTCGTTTGTTTCCCCGGCATTTGAAGCTATATTACTTACGTCGCAAGTATTTGAAGCTAAATCATTTGTTTCGCATGGATTTGATGCTAAACCTTATACATTTGAAGCTACATCATGTGTTTCGCGTGAATTTGAAGCTAACTCGTTTATTTCGCCAGCATTTGAAGCTATATCACTTATATCGCAAGTATTTGAAGCTAAATCATTTGTTTCGCTTGGATTTGAAGCTAAACCTTATACATCGCATTGATTTGAAGCTACATGATGTGTTTCGCGAGAATTTGAAGCTAACTCGTTTATTTCGCCAGCATTTGAAACTATATCACTTATATCGCAAGTATTTGAAGCTAAATCATTTGTTTCGCTTGGATTTGAAGCTCAACCTTATACATTTGAAGCTACATGATGTGTTTCGCATGGATTTGAAGGTAACTCATTTATTCCGCCAGCATTTGAAGCTATATCACTTATATCGCAAGTATTTGAAGCTAAATAATTTGTTTCGCATGGATTTGAAGCTTCATCATGTGTTTCCCATGGATATGAAGGTAACTGGTTTATTTCGACAGCATTTAAAACTAATTCACTTATATCGCAAGTATTTGAAGCTAAATCATTTGTTTCGCGTGGATTTGAAGCTAAACCTTATACAACGCATTGATTTGAAGCAACATCGTGTGTTTCGCATGGATTTGAAGCTAACTCGATTATTTCGCCAGCATTTGAAACTATATCATTTATATCGCAAGTATTTGAAGCTAAATCATTTGTTTCGCATGGATTTGAAGCTAAACCTTATACATCGCATTGATATGAAGCTACATCATGTGTTTCGCATGGATTTGAAGCTTACTCGTTTGTTTGACCAGTATTTGAAGCTAAATCATTTGTTTCGCCTGGATTTGAAGCTAAACCTTCTACATCGCATTGATTAGAAGCTACATCATGTGTTTCGCATGGATTTGAAGGTAACTCGTTTATTTCGCCAGCATTTGAAGCTATATCACTTATATCGCAAGTATTTGAAGCTAAATCATTTGTTTCGCATGGAGTTGAAGCAAAACCTTACACATTGCATTGATTTGAAGCAACATCATGTGTTTCGCATGGATTTGAAGCTAACTCGTTTGTTTGACCAGTATTTGAAGCTAAACCATTTGTTTCGCCTGGATTTGAAGCTAAACCTTATACATCGCATTGATTTGAAGCTACATCATGTGTTTCGCATGGATTTGAAGCTAATCTTTCTACATCGCAATGATTTGAAGCTACATTATGTGTTTCGCATGGATTTGAAGCCAACTCGTTTGCTTCGCCTGCATTTGTAGCTATATCACATACGTCGGAAGTATTTGAAGCTAAACCATTTGTTTCGCATGAATTTGAAGCTAAACCATGTGTTTCGCATGAATTAGAAGCTTAATTATGTGTTTCGCATTGATTTGACGCCAACTCGTTCGTTTCGCCTGCATTTGAAGCTATATCACTTATATCGCAAGTATTTGAAGCTAAATCATTTGTTTCGCATGGATTTGATACTAAACCTTATACATTTGAAGCTACATCATGTGTTTCGCATGGATATGAAGGTAACTCGTTTATTTCGCCAGTATTTGAAGCTATATCCCTTATATCGCAAGTATATGAAGCTAAATCATTTGTTTCGCATGGAGTAGAAGCTAAACCTTATACATCGCATTGATTTGAAGTAATATCATGTGTTTCGCATGGATTTGAAGCTAATCATTCTACATCGCATTGATTTGAAGCTACATCATGTGTTTCGCATGAATTAGAAGCTTAATTATGTGTTTCGCATGGATTTGACGCCAACTCGTTCGTTTCTCCTGCATTTGAAGCTATATCACTTATATCGCAATTATTTGAAGCTAAATCATTTGTTTCGCATGGATTTGAAGCTAAACCTTCTACATCGTATTGATTTGAAGCTACATCATGTGTTTCGCATGGATTTGAAGCTAATCTTTCTACATCGCATTGATTTGAAGCTACATGATGTGTTTCGCGAGAATTTGAAGCTAACTCGTTTATTTCGCCAGCATTTGAAGCTATATCACTTATATCGCAAGTATTTGAAGCTAAATCATTTGTTTCGCTTGGATTTGAAGCTCAACCTTATACATTTGAAGCTACATGATGTGTTTCGCATGGATTTGAAGGTAACTCATTTATTTCGCCAGCATTTGAAGCTATATCACTTATATCTCAAGTATTTCAAGCTAAATCATTTGTTTCGCATGGAGTTGAAGCTAAACCGTATACATTTGAAGCTACATCATGTGTTTCGCATGGATTTGAAGCTAATCTTTCTACATCGCAATGATTTGAAGCTACATCATGTGTTTCGCATGGATTTGAAGCTAACTCGATTATTTCGCCAGCATTTGAAACTATATCACTTATATCGCAAGTATTTGAAGCTAAATCATTTGTTTCGCATGGAGTTGAAGCTAAACCTTATACATTTGAAGCTACATCATGTGTTTCGCATGGATTTGAAGCTAACTCGATTATTTTGCCAGCATTTTAAGCTATATTACTTATATCGCAAGTATTTGAAACTAAATCATTTGTTTCGCATGGACTTGAATAGCTAAATAATCTACATCGCATTGATTTGAAGCTACATCATGTGTTTCGCATGGATTTGAAGCTAACTCGTTTATTTCGCCAGCATTTGAAGCTATATCACTTATATCGCAAGTATTTGAAGCTAAATCATTTGTTTCGCATGGATTTGAAGCTAAACCATATACATCGCATTGATATGAATCTACATCATGTGTTTCGCATGGATTTGAAGCTAATCTTTCTACATCGCAATGATTTGAAGCTACATCATGTGTTTCGCATGGATTTGAAGCTAACTCGATTATTTCGCCAGCATTTGAAACTATATCACTTATATCGCAAGTATTTGAAGCTAAATCATTTGTTTCGCATGGAGTTGAAGCTAAACCTTATACATTTGAAGCTACATCATGTGTTTCGCATGGATTTGAAGCTAACTCGATTATTTTGCCAGCATTTTAAGCTATATTACTTATATCGCAAGTATTTGAAACTAAATCATTTGTTTCGCATGGACTTGAATAGCTAAATAATCTACATCGCATTGATTTGAAGCTACATCATGTGTTTCGCATGGATTTGAAGCTAACTCGTTTATTTCGCCAGCATTTGAAGCTATATCACTTATATCGCAAGTATTTGAAGCTAAATCATTTGTTTCGCATGGATTTGATACTAAACCTTATACATTTGAAGCTACATCATGTGTTTCGCATGGATTTGAAGCTAACTCGTTTATTTCGCCAGCATTTGAAGCTATATCACTTATATCGCAAGTATTTCAAGCTAAATCATTTGTTTCGCATGGAGTTGAAGCTAAACCTTATACATTTGAAGCTACATCATGTGTTTCGCATGGATTTGAAGCTAACTCGATTATTTCGCCAGCATTTGATGCTACACAACTTATATCGCAAGTATTTGAAGTTAAATCGCTTGCTACACATGGACTTGAAGTAAAATCTTCAATACCGCATTGATTTGAAGCTAAATCATTGGTTTCGCATGGAGTTGAAGCTAACTCGGTTATTTCGCCAGCATTTGAAACTATATCACTTATATCGCAAGTATTTGAAGCTAAATCATTTGTTTCGCGTGGATTTGAAATTAAACCTTCAACATCGCATTGATTTGAAGCTACATCATGTGTTTCGCATGGATTTGAAGGTAACTCGTTTATTTCACCAGCATTTGAAGCTATATCACTTATATCGCAAGCATTTGAAGCCAAATCATTTGTTTCGCATGGATTTGAAGCAAACACGGTTATTTCGACAGCATTTGAAACTATATCACTTATATCGCAAGTATTTGAAGCTACATCATGTGTTTCGCATGGATTTGAAGCTAACTCGTTTGTTTCGCCTGCATTTGAAGCTATATCACTTACGTCGCAAGTATTTGAAGCTAAATCATTTGTTTCGCATGGATTTGATACTAAACCTTATACATTTGAAGCTACATCATGTGTTTCGCATGGATTTGAAGCTAACTCGTTTATTTCGCCAGCATTTGAAGCTATATCACTTATATCGCAAGTATTTCAAGCTAAATCATTTGTTTCGCATGGAGTTGAAGCTAAACCTTATACATTTGAAGCTACATCATGTGTTTCGCATGGATTTGAAGCTAACTCGATTATTTTGCCAGCATTTTAAGCTATATTACTTATATCGCAAGTATTTGAAACTAAATCATTTGTTTCGCATGGACTTGAATAGCTAAATAATCTACATCGCATTGATTTGAAGCTACATCATGTGTTTCGCGTGGATTTGAAGCTAACTCGTTTATTTCGCCAGCATTTGAAGCTATATCACTTATATCGCAAGTATTTGAAACTAAATCATTTGTTCCGCATGTAGTTGAAGCTAAACCTTATACATTTGAAGCTACATCATGTGTTTCGCATGGATTTGAAGCTAACTCGATTATTTTGCCAGCATTTTAAGCTATATTACATATATCGCAAGTATTTGAAGCTAAATCATTTGTTTCGCATGGACTTTTATAGCTAAATAATCTACATCGCATTTATTTGAAGCTACATCATGTGTTTCGCATGGATTTGAAGCTAACTCATTTATTTCGCCATCATTTGAAGCTATATCACGAATATCGCAAGTATTTGAAGCTAAATCATTTGTTTCACATGGAGTAGAAGCTAAACCTTATACATCGCATTGATTTGAAGGAACATCATGTGTTTCGCATGGGTTTGAAGCTAATCTTTCTACATCGCATTGATTTGAAGCTACATCATGTGTTTCGCATGGATTTGAAGCTAACTCGATTATTTCGCCAGCATTTGAAACTATATCATTTATATCGCAAGTATTTGAAGCTAAATCATTTGTTTCGCATGGATTTGAAGCTAAACCTTATACATCGCATTGATATGAAGCTACATCATGTGTTTCGCATGGATTTGAAGCTTACTCGTTTGTTTGACCAGTATTTGAAGCTAAATCATTTGTTTCGCCTGGATTTGAAGCTAAACCTTCTACATCGCATTGATTAGAAGCTACATCATGTGTTTCGCATGGATTTGAAGGTAACTCGTTTATTTCGCCAGCATTTGAAGCTATATCACTTATATCGCAAGTATTTGAAGCTAAATCATTTGTTTCGCATGGAGTTGAAGCAAAACCTTACACATTGCATTGATTTGAAGCAACATCATGTGTTTCGCATGGATTTGAAGCTAACTCGTTTGTTTGACCAGTATTTGAAGCTAAACCATTTGTTTCGCCTGGATTTGAAGCTAAACCTTATACATCGCATTGATTTGAAGCTACATCATGTGTTTCGCATGGATTTGAAGCTAATCTTTCTACATCGCAATGATTTGAAGCTACATTATGTGTTTCGCATGGATTTGAAGCCAACTCGTTTGCTTCGCCTGCATTTGTAGCTATATCACATACGTCGGAAGTATTTGAAGCTAAACCATTTGTTTCGCATGAATTTGAAGCTAAACCATGTGTTTCGCATGAATTATAAGCTTAATTATGTGTTTCGCATTGATTTGACGCCAACTCGTTCGTTTCGCCTGC
The DNA here is from genome assembly GCF_051020955.1 of Megalopta genalis. Lineage (NCBI taxonomy): Eukaryota > Metazoa > Arthropoda > Insecta > Hymenoptera > Halictidae > Megalopta > Megalopta genalis. Next base: position 20,796 of record NW_027477652.1, on the reverse strand, counting down.
ATTTGAAGCTATATCACTTATATCGCAAGTATTTGAAGCTAAATCATTTGTTTCGCATGGATTTGATAGTAAACCTTATACATTTGAAGCTACATCATGTGTTTCGCATGGATATGAAGGTAACTCGTTTATTTCGCCAGTATTTGAAGCTATATCCCTTATATCGCAAGTATATGAAGCTAAATCATTTGTTTCGCATGGAGTAGAAGCTAAACCTTATACATCGCATTGATTTGAAGTAATATCATGTGTTTCGCATGGATTTGAAGCTAATCATTCTACATCGCATTGATTTGAAGCTACATCATGTGTTTCGCACGAATTAGAAGCTTAATTATGTGTTTCGCATGGATTTGACGCCAACTCGTTCGTTTCTCCTGCATTTGAAGCTATATCACTTATATCGCAAGTATTTGAAGCTAAATCATTTGTTTCGCATGGATTTGAAGCTAAACCTTCTACATCGTATTGATTTGAAGCTACATCATGTGTTTCTCATGGATTTGAAGCTAATCTTTCTACATCGCAATGACATGAAGCTACATCATGTGTTTCGCATGGATTTGACGCCAACTCGTTTGCTTCGCCTGCATTTGTAGCTATATCACTTATATCGCAAGTATTTGAATCTAAATCATTTGATTCGCATGGATTTGAAGCTAAACCTTCTACATCGTATTGATTTGAAGCTACATCATATGTTTCGCATGGATTTGAAGCTATCTCGATTATTTCGCCAGCATTTGATGCTAGACCACTTATATCGCAAGTATTTGAAGTTAAATCACTTGCTACACATGGATATGAAGCTGAACCTTCTACATCGTTTTGATTTGAAGCTACATCATGTGTTTCGCATGGATTTGAAGCTAACTCGATTATTTCGCAAGCATTTGATGCTAGACCACTTAGATCGCAAGTATTTGAAGCTAAATCATTTGTTTCGCATGGATCTGAAGCCAAACCTTCTACATCGCATTGATTTGATGCTACATCATATGTTTCGCATGGATTTGAAGCTAACTCGTTTATTTCGCCAGCATTTGAAGCTATATCACTTATATCGCAAGCATTTGAAGCCAAATCATTTGTTTCGCATGGATTTGAAGCAAACACGATTATTTCGACAGCATTTGAAACTATATCACTTATATTGCAAGTATTTGAAGCTACATCATGTGTTTCGCATGGATTTGAAGCTAACTCGTTTGTTTCGCCTGCATTTGGAGCTATATCACTTACGTCGCAAGTATTTGAAGCTAAATCATTTCTTTCGCATGGATTTGATACTAAACCTTATACATTTGAAGCTACATCATGTGTTTCGCATGGATATGAAGGTAACTCGTTTATTTCGCCAGTATTTGAAGCTATATCCCTTATATCGCAAGTATATGAAGCTGAATCATTTGTTTCGCATGGAGTAGAAGCTAAACCTTATACATCGCATTGATTTGAAGTAATATCCTGTGTTTCGCATGGATTTGAAGCTAATCTTTCTACATCGCATTGATTTGAAGCTACATCATGCGTTTCGCATGGATTTGAATCTAACTCGATTATTTCGCCAGCATTTGAAACTACACCACTTATATCGCAAGTATTTGAAGCTAAATCATTTGTTTCGCATGGAGTTGAAGCTAAACCTTACACATCGCATTGATTTGAAGCAACATCGTGTGTTTCGCATGGATTTGAAGCTAATCTTTCTACATCGCATTGACATGAAGCTACATCATGTGTTTCGCATGGATTTGAAGCTAACTCGTTTGTTTGACCAGTATTTGAATCTAAACCATTTGTTTCGCCTGGATTTGAAGCTAAACCTTCTACATCGCATTGATTTGAAGCTACATCATATGTTTCGCTAGTTTTTGAATCTAACTCGCTTATTTCGCCAGCATTTGAAGCTATATTACTTATATCGCAAGTATTTGAAGCTAAATCATTTGTTTCTCATGGATTTGAAGATAAACCTTATACATCACATTGATTTGAAGCTACATCATGTGTTTCGCATGGATTTGACGCCAACTCGTTTGCTTCGCCTGCATTTGTAGCTATATCACTTATATCGCAAGTATTTGAATCTAAATCATTTGATTCGCATCGATTTGAAGCTAAACCTCCTACATCGCATTGATTTGAAGCTACATCATATGTTTCGCATGGATTTGATGCTATCTCGATTATTTCGCCAGCATTTGATGCTAGACCACTTATATCGCAATTATTTGAAGTTAAATCACTTGCTACACATGGATATGAAGCTAAACCTTCTACATCGTTTTGATTTGAAGCTACATCATGTGTTTCGCATGGATTTGAAGCTAACTCGATTATTTCGCAAGCATTTGATGCTAGACCACTTAGATCGCAAGTATTTGAAGCTAAATCATTTGTTTCGCATGGATCTGAAGCCAAACCTTCTACATCGCATTGATTTGATGCTACATCATGTGTTTCGCATGGATTTGAAGCAAACACGATTATTTCGACAGCATTTGAAACTATATCACTTATATCGCAAGTATTTGAAGCTACATCATGTGTTTCGCATGGATTTGAAGCTAACTCGTTTGTTTCGCCTGCATTTGAAGCTATATCACTAACGTCGCAAGTATTTGAAGCTAAATCATTTGTTTCGCATGGATTTGATACTAAACCTTATACATTTGAAGCTACATCATGTGTTTCGCATGGATTTGAAGGTAACTCATTTATTTCGCCAGTATTTGAAGCTATATCCCTTATATCGCAAGTATATGAAGCTAAATCATTTGTTTCGCATGGAGTAGAAGCTAAACCTTATACATCGCATTGATTTGAAGTAACATCATGTGTTTCGCATGGATTTGAAGCTAATCTTTCTACATCGCATTGATTTGAAGCTACATCATGTGTTTCGCATGGATTTGAAGCTAACTCGATTATTTCGCCAGCATTTGAAACTATATCACATATATCGCAAGTATTTGAAGCTAAATCATTTGTTTCGCATGGAGTTGAAGCTAAACCTTATACATCGCATTGATTTGAAGCAACATCATGTGTTTCGCATGGATTTGAAGCTAATCTTTACATCGCAATGATTTGAAGCTACATTATGTGTTTCGCATGGATTTGAAGCCAACTCGATTGCTTCGCCTGCATTTGTAGCTATATCACATACGTCGGAAGTAATTGAAGCTAAACCATTTGTTTCGCATGAATATGAAGCTATACCATGTGTTTCGCATGAATTAGAAGCTTAATTATGTGTTTCGCATGGATTTGACGCCAACTCGTTCGTTTCGCCTGCATTTGAAGCTATATCACTTATATCGCAAGTATTTGAAGCTAAATCATTTGTTTCGCATGGATCTGAAGCCAAACCTTCTACATCGCATTGATTTGATGCTACATCATATGTTTCGCATGGATTTGAAGCTAACTCGTTTATTTTGCCAGCATTTGAAGCTATATCTCTTATATCGCAAGCATTTGAAGCCAAATCATTTGTTTCGCATGGATTTGAAGCAAACACGATTATTTCGACAGCATTTGAAACTATATCACTTATATCGCAAGTATTTGAAGCTACATCATGTGTTTCGCATGGATTTGAAGCTAACTCGTTCGTTTCGCCTGCATTTGAAGCAATATCACTTATATCGCAGGTATTTGAAGCTAAATCATTTGTTTCGCGTGGATTTGAAGCTAAACCTTCAAGATCGCTTTGATTTGAACTTACATCATGTGTTTCGCATGCATTTGACGCTAACTCGATTATTTCGCCAGCATTTGATACTAGACAACTTATATCGCAAGTATTTGAAGCTAAATCATTTGTTTCGCATTGATTTGAAGCTACATCATGTGTTACGCATGGATTTGAAACAAACTCGTTCGTTTCGCCTGCATTTGAAGCAATATCACTTATATCGCAAGTATTTGAAGGTAAATCATTTGATTCGCATGGATTTGAAGCTAAACCTTCTACATCGCATTGATTTGAAGCTACATCATGTGTTTCGCATGGATTTGAAGCTAACTCGATTATTTCGCCAGCATTTGATGCTACACAACTTATATCGCAAGAATTTGAAGTTAAATCGCTTGCTACACATAGACTTGAAGTAGAATCTTCAATACCGCATTGATTTGAAGCTAAATCATTGGTTTCGCATGGAGTTGAAGCTAACTCGGTTATTTCGCCAGCATTTGAAACTATATCACTTATATCGCAAGTATTTGAAATTAAATCGCTTGCTACACATGGATTTGAAGTTAAACCTTCAACATCGCATTGATTTGAAGCTACATCATGTGTTTCGCATGGATTTGAAGCAAACTCGTTCGTTTCGCCTGCATTTGAAGCAATATCACTTATATCGCAAGTATTTGAAGCTAAATCATTTGTTTCGCGTGGATTTGAAGCTAAACCTTCAAGATCGCTTTGATTTGAAACTACAACATGTGTTTCGCATGCATTTGACGCTAACTCGATTATTTCGCCAGCATTTGATACTAGACAACTTATATCGCAAGTATTTGAAGTTAAATCGCTTGCTACACATGGATTTGAAGTTAAACCTTCAACATCGCATTGATTTGAAGCCAAATCATTTGTTTCCCATGGATCTGAAGCCAAACCTTCTACATCGCATTGATTGGAAGCTACATCATTTGTTTCGCATGGAGTTGAAGCTAACTCGGTTATTTCGCCAGCATTTGAAACTATATCACTTATATCGCAAGTATTTGAAGCTAAATCATTTGTTTCGCTTGGATTTGAAGCTAACTCGATTATTTCGCCAGCATTTGAAGCTATTTTATTTATATCGCCAGCATTTGAAGCTACATCACTTATATCGCAAGTATTTGAAGCTAAAGCATTTCTTTCGCATGGATATGAAGCTAAACCTTCTACATCGCATTGATTTGATGCTACAACATGTGTTTCGCATGGATTTGTAGCCAACTCGTTTATTTCGCCAGCACTTGAAGCTATATCACTTATATCGCAAGTATTTGAAACTAAATCATTTGTTTCGCATGAATTTGAAGCTAAACCATGTGTTTCGCATGAATTTGAAGCTAAATTATGTGATTCGCATGGATTTGAAGCTAACTCGTTTGTTTCGCCTGCATTTGAAGCTATATCACTTAAATCACAAGTATTTGAATCAAAATCATTTTTTAACATGGATTTGAAACTAATCCTTCTACATCGCATTGATTTGAAGTTACATCATGTGTTTCGCATGGATTTGAAGGTAACTCGTTTATTTCGCCATCATTTGAAGCTATATCACTTATATCGCAAGTATTTGAAGCTAAATCATTTGTTTCGCATGGATTTGAAGCTAATCTTTCTACATCGCATTGATTTGAAGCTACATCATGTGTTTCGCATGGATTTGAAGCTAACTCGTTTGTTTGGCCAGTATTTGAAGCTAAATCATTTGTTTCGCCTGGATTTGAAGCTAAACCTTCTACATCGCATTGATTTGAAGGTACATCATGTGTTTCGCATGGATTTGAATCTAACTCGTTCGTTTCGGCTGCATTTGAAGCAATATCACTTATATCGCAAGTATTTGAAGCTAAATCATTTGTTTCTCATGGATTTGAAGCTAAACCTTATACATCGCATTGATATGAAGCTACATGATGTGTTTCGCATGGATTTGAAGCTAACCCGTTTGTTTGACCAGTATTTGAATCTAAATCATTTGCTTCGCCTGGATTTGAAGCTAAACCTTCTACATCGCATTGATTTGAAGCTACATCATGTGTTTCGCATGGATTTGAAACAAACTCGTTCGTTTCGCCTGCATTTGAAGCAATATCACTTATATCGCAAGTATTTGAAGCTAAATCATTTGTTTCGCATGGATTTGAAGCTAATCTTTCTACATCGCATTGATTTGAAGCTACATCATGTGTTTCGCATGGATTTGAAGCTAACTCGTTCGTTTCGCCTGCATTTGAAACAATATCACTTATATCGCAAGTATTTGAAGGTAAATCATTTGTTTCGCATGGATTTGATTCTAAATCATCTACATCGCATTGATTTGAAGCTACATCATGTGTTTCGCATGCATTTGATGCTAACTCGGTTATTTCGCCAGCATTTGAAGCTATATCACTTATAGCGCAAGTATTTGAAACTAAATCTTTTGTTTCGCATGGTTCTGAAGCCAAACCTTCTACATCGTATAGATTTGAAGCTACATCATATGTATCGCATGGATTTGAAGCTAACACGATTATTTCGCCAGCATTTGAAACTATATCACTTATATCGCAAGTATTTGAAGCTAAACCATTTGATTCGCTTGAATTTGAAGCTAAACCTTCTACATCGCATTAATTTGAAGCTACATCATGGGTTTCGCATGGATTTGGAGCTACTCGTTTATTTCGCCAGCATTTGAAGCTATATCACTTATATCGCAAGTATTTGAAGATAAATCATTTGATTCGCTCGGATTTGAAGCTAAACCTTCTACATCGCATTAATTTGAAGCTACATCATGTGTTTCGCATGGATTTGAAGCTAAATTATGTGATGCGCAAGGATTTGAAGCTAATGCGTTTGTTTCGCCTGCATTTGAAGCTATATCACTTATATCGCAAGTATTTGAAGCTAAATCATTTGTTTCGCATGGAGTAGATGCTAAACCTTATACATCGCATTGATTTGAAAGAACATCATTTGTTTCGCATGGATTTGAAGCTAATCTTTCTACATCGCATTGATTTGAAGCTACATCATGTGTTTCGCATGGATTTGAAGCTAACTCGTTCGTTTCGCCTGCATTTGAAGCAATATCACTTATATCGCAAGTATTTGAAGCTAAATCATTTGTTTCGCGTGGATTTGAAGCTAAACCTTCAAGATCGCTTTGATTTGAAACTACAACATGTGTTTCGCATGCATTTGACGCTAACTCGATTATTTCGCCAGCATTTGATACTAGACAACTTATATCGCAAGTATTTGAAGTTAAATCGCTTGCTACACATGGATTTGAAGTTAAACCTTCAACATCGCATTGATTTGAAGCCAAATCATTTGTTTCCCATGGATCTGAAGCCAAACCTTCTACATCGCATTGATTGGAAGCTACATCATTTGTTTCGCATGGAGTTGAAGCTAACTCGGTTATTTCGCCAGCATTTGAAACTATATCACTTATATCGCAAGTATTTGAAGCTAAATCATTTGTTTCGCTTGGATTTGAAGCTAACTCGATTATTTCGCCAGCATTTGAAGCTATTTTATTTATATCGCCAGCATTTGAAGCTACATCACTTATATCGCAAGTATTTGAAGCTAAAGCATTTCTTTCGCATGGATATGAAGCTAAACCTTCTACATCGCATTGATTTGATGCTACAACATGTGTTTCGCATGGATTTGTAGCCAACTCGTTTATTTCGCCAGCACTTGAAGCTATATCACTTATATCGCAAGTATTTGAAACTAAATCATTTGTTTCGCATGAATTTGAAGCTAAACCATGTGTTTCGCATGAATTTGAAGCTAAATTATGTGATTCGCATGGATTTGAAGCTAACTCGTTTGTTTCGCCTGCATTTGAAGCTATATCACTTAAATCACAAGTATTTGAATCAAAATCATTTTTTAACATGGATTTGAAACTAATCCTTCTACATCGCATTGATTTGAAGTTACATCATGTGTTTCGCATGGATTTGAAGGTAACTCGTTTATTTCGCCATCATTTGAAGCTATATCACTTATATCGCAAGTATTTGAAGCTAAATCATTTGTTTCGCATGGATTTGAAGCTAATCTTTCTACATCGCATTGATTTGAAGCTACATCATGTGTTTCGCATGGATTTGAAGCTAACTCGTTTGTTTGGCCAGTATTTGAAGCTAAATCATTTGTTTCGCCTGGATTTGAAGCTAAACCTTCTACATCGCATTGATTTGAAGGTACATCATGTGTTTCGCATGGATTTGAATCTAACTCGTTCGTTTCGGCTGCATTTGAAGCAATATCACTTATATCGCAAGTATTTGAAGCTAAATCATTTGTTTCTCATGGATTTGAAGCTAAACCTTATACATCGCATTGATATGAAGCTACATGATGTGTTTCGCATGGATTTGAAGCTAACCCGTTTGTTTGACCAGTATTTGAATCTAAATCATTTGCTTCGCCTGGATTTGAAGCTAAACCTTCTACATCGCATTGATTTGAAGCTACATCATGTGTTTCGCATGGATTTGAAACAAACTCGTTCGTTTCGCCTGCATTTGAAGCAATATCACTTATATCGCAAGTATTTGAAGCTAAATCATTTGTTTCGCATGGATTTGAAGCTAATCTTTCTACATCGCATTGATTTGAAGCTACATCATGTGTTTCGCATGGATTTGAAGCTAACTCGTTCGTTTCGCCTGCATTTGAAACAATATCACTTATATCGCAAGTATTTGAAGGTAAATCATTTGTTTCGCATGGATTTGATTCTAAATCATCTACATCGCATTGATTTGAAGCTACATCATGTGTTTCGCATGCATTTGATGCTAACTCGGTTATTTCGCCAGCATTTGAAGCTATATCACTTATAGCGCAAGTATTTGAAACTAAATCTTTTGTTTCGCATGGTTCTGAAGCCAAACCTTCTACATCGTATAGATTTGAAGCTACATCATATGTATCGCATGGATTTGAAGCTAACACGATTATTTCGCCAGCATTTGAAACTATATCACTTATATCGCAAGTATTTGAAGCTAAACCATTTGATTCGCTTGAATTTGAAGCTAAACCTTCTACATCGCATTAATTTGAAGCTACATCATGGGTTTCGCATGGATTTGGAGCTACTCGTTTATTTCGCCAGCATTTGAAGCTATATCACTTATATCGCAAGTATTTGAAGATAAATCATTTGATTCGCTCGGATTTGAAGCTAAACCTTCTACATCGCATTAATTTGAAGCTACATCATGTGTTTCGCATGGATTTGAAGCTAAATTATGTGATGCGCAAGGATTTGAAGCTAATGCGTTTGTTTCGCCTGCATTTGAAGCTATATCACTTATATCGCAAGTATTTGAAGCTAAATCATTTGTTTCGCATGGAGTAGATGCTAAACCTTATACATCGCATTGATTTGAAAGAACATCATTTGTTTCGCATGGATTTGAAGCTAATCTTTCTACATCGCATTGATTTGAAGCTACATCATGTGTTTCGCATGGATTTGAAGCTAACTCGTTCGTTTCGCCTGCATTTGAAGCAATATCACTTATATCGCAAGTATTTGAAGGTAAATCATTTGTTTCGCATGGATTTGATTCTAAACCATCTACATCGCATTGATTTGAAGCTACATCATGTGTTTCGCATGCATTTGATGCTAACTCGGTTATTTCGACAGCATTTGAAGCTATATCACTTATAGCGCAAGTATTTGAAACTAAATCATTTGTTTCGCATGGATCTGAAGCCAAACCTTCTACATCGTATAGATTTGAAGCTACATCATATGTATCGCATGGATTTGATGCTAACACGATTATTTCGCCAGCATTTGAAACTATATCACTTATATCGCAAGTATTTGAAGATAAATCATTTGTTTCGCTCGGATTTGAAACTAAACCTTCTACATCGCATTAGTTTGAAGCTACATGATGTGTTTCGCGTGGATTTGGAGATAACTCGTTTATTTCGCCAGCATTTGAAGCTATATCACTTATATCGCAAGTATTTGAAATTAAATCGCTTGCTACACATGGATTTGAAGTTAAACCTTCAACATCGCATTGATTTGAAGCTACATCATGTGCTTCGATTGGATTTGAAGCAAACTCGATTATTTTGCCAGCATTTTAAGCTATATTACATATATCGCAAGTATTTGAAGCTAAATCATTTGTTTCGCATGGACTTGAATAGCTAAATAATCTACACCGCATTGATTTGAAGCTACATCATGTGTTTCGCATGGATTTGAAGCTAACTCATTTATTTCGCCATCATTTGAAGCTATATCACTTATATCGCAAGTATTTGAAGCTAAATCATTTGTTTCGCATGGAGTAGAAGATAAACCTTATACATCGCATTGATTTGAAGGAACATCATGTGTTTCGAATGGATTTGAAGCTAATCTTTCTACATCGCATTGATTTGAAGCTACATCATGTGTTTCGCATGGATTTGAAGTTAACTCGTTTGTTTGACCAGTATTTGAAGCTAAATCATTTGTTTCGCCTGGATTTGAAGCTAAACCTTCTACATCGCATTGATTTGAAGCTACATCATGTGTTTCGCATGGATTTGAAACAAACTCGTTCCTTTCGCCTGCATTTGAAGCAATATCACTTATATCGCAAGTATTTGAAGCTAAATCATTTGTTTCGCATGGATTTGAAGCTAATCTTTCTACATCGCATTGATTTGAAGCTACATCATGTGTTTCGCATGGATTTGAAGCTAACTCGTTCGTTTCGCCTGCATTTGAAGCAATATCACTTATATCGCAAGTATTTGAAGGTAAATCATTTGTTTCGCATGGATTTGAATCTAAACCATCTACATCGCATTGATTTGAAGCTACATCATGTGTTTCGCATGCATTTGATGCTAACTCGGTTATTTCGCCAGCATTTGAAGCTATATCACTTATAGCGCAAGTATTTGAAACTAAATCATTTGTTTCGCATGGATCTGAAGCCAAACCTTCTACATCGTATAGATTTGAAGCTACATCATATGTATCGCATGGATTTGAAGCTAACACGATTATTTCGCCAGCATTTGAAACTATATCACTTATATCGCAAGTATTTGAAGCTAAATCATTTCATTCGCTTGAATATGAAGCTAAACCTTCTACATCGCATTAATTTGAAGCTACATCATGGGTTTCGCATGGATTTGGAGCTACTCGTTTATTTCGCCAGCATTTGAAGCTATATCACTTATATCGCAAGTATTTGAAGATAAATCATTTGATTCGCTCGGATTTGAAGCTAAACCTTCTACATCGCATTAATTTGAAGCTACATCATGTGTTTCGCATGAATTTGAAGCTAACTCGTTCGTTTCGCCTGCTTTTGAAGCAATATCACTTATATCGCAAGTATTTGAAGCTAAATCATTTGTTTCGCGTGGATTTGAAGCTAAACCTTCAAGATCGCTTTGATTTGAACCTACATCATGTGTTTCGCATGCATTTGACGCTAACTCGATTATTTCGCCAGCATTTGATACTAGACAAATTATATCGCAAGTATTTGAAGTAAATCGCTTGCTACACATGGATTTGAAGTTAAACCTTCAACATCACATTGATTTGAAGCCAAATCATTTGCTTCCCATGGATCTGAAGCCAAACCTTCTACATCGCATTGATTGGAAGCTACATCATTTGTTTCGCATGGAGTTGAAGCTAACTCGGTTATTTCGCCAGCATTTGAAACTATATCACTTATATCGCAAGTATTTGAAGCTAAATCATTTGTTTCGCTTGGATTTGAAGCTAACTCGATTATTTCGCCAGCATTTGAAGCTATATTATTTATATCGCCAGCATTTGAAGCTACATCACTTATATCGCAAGTATTTGAAGCTAAAGCATTTCTTTCGCATGGATATGAAGCTAAACCTTCTACATCGCATTGATTTGATGCTACAACATGTGTTTCTCATGGATTTGCAGCCAACTCGTTTATTTCGCCAGCATTTGAAGCTATATCACTTATATCGCAAGTATTTGAAACTAAATCATTTGTTTCGCATGAATTTGAAGCAAAACCATGTGTTTCGCATGAATTTGAAGCTAAATTATGTGATTCGCATGGATTTGAAGCTAACTCGTTTGTTTCGCCTGCATTTGAAGCTATATCACTTAAATCACAAGTATTTGAATCAAAATCATTTTTTAACATGGATTTGAAACTAATCCTTCTACATCGCATTGATTTGAAGTTACATCATGTGTTTCGCATGGATTTGAAGGTAACTCGTTTATTTCGCCAGCATTTGAAGCTATATCCCTTATATCGCAAGTATATGAAGCTAAATCATTTGTTTCGCATGGAGTAGAAGCTAAACCTTATACATCGCATTGATTTGAAGGAACATCATGTGTTTCGCATGGATTTGAAGCTAATCTTTCTACATCGCATTGATTTGAAGCTACATCATGTGCTTCGCTTGGATTTGAAGCTAACTCGATTATTTTGCCAGCATTTTAAGCTATATTACATATATCGCAAGTATTTGAAGCTAAATCATTTGTTTCGCATGGACTTGAATAGCTAAATAATCCACACCGCATTGATTTGAAGCTACATCATGTGTATCGCATGGATTTGATGCTAGCTCATTTATTTCGCCATCATTTGAAGCTATATCACTTATATCGCAAGTATTTGAAGCTAAATCATTTGTTTCGCATGGAGTAGAAGCTAAACCTTATACATCGCATTGATTTGAAGGAACATCATGTGTTTCGAATGGATTTGAAGCTAATCTTTCTACATCGCATTGATTTGAAGCTACATCATGTGTTTCGCATGGATTTGAAGCTAACTCGTTTGTTTGACCAGTGTTTGAAGCTAAATCATTTGTTTCGCCTGGATTTGAAGCTAAACCTTCTACATCGCATTGATTTGAAGGTACATCATGTGTTTCGCATGGATTTGAAGCTAACTCGTTCGTTTCGGCTGCATTTGAAGCAATATCACTTATATCGCAAGTATTTGAAGCTAAATCATTTGTTTCTCATGGATTTGAAGCTAAACCTTATACATCGCATTGATATGAAGCTACATGATGTGTTTCGCATGGATTTGAAGCTAACTCGATTGTTTGACCAGTATTTGAAGCTAAATCATTTGTTTCGCCTGGATTTGAAGCTACATCATGTGTTTCGCATGGATTTGAAACAAACTCGTTCGTTTCGCCTGCATTTGAAGCAATATCACTTATATCGCAAGTATTTGAAGCTAAATCATTTGTTTCGCATGGATTTGAAGCTAATCTTTCTACATCGCATTGATTTGAAGCTACATCATGTGTTACGCATGGATTTGAAGCAAACTCGTTCGTTTCGCCTGCATTTGAAGCAATATCACTTATATCGCAAGTATTTGAAACTAAATCATTTGTTTCGCGTGGATTTGAAGCTAAACCTTCAACATCGCATTGTTTTGAAGCTACATCATGTGTTTCGCTTGGATTTGAAGCTAACTCGATTATTTCGCCAGCATTTGAAGCTATATTATTTATATCGCAAGTATTTGAAGCTAAATCATTTGTTTCGTCTGGATTTGAAACTAAACAATCTACATCGCATTGATTTGAAGCTACATCATGTGTTTCGCATCTATTTGAAGCTAACTCGATTATTTCGCCAGCATTTGAAGCTACATCACTTATATCGCAAGTATTTGAAGCTAAAGCATTTCTTTCGCATGGATATGAAGCTAAACCTTCTACATCGCAATGATTTGAAGCTACATCATGTGTTTCGCATGGATTTGAAGCAAACTCGTTCGTTTCGCCTGCATTTGAAGCAATATGACTTATATCGCAAGTATTTGAAGCTAAATCATTTGTTACGCGTGGATTTGAAGCTAAACCTTCAAGATCGCTTTGATTTGATCCTACATCATGTGTTTCGCATGCATTTGACGCTAACTCGATTATTTCGCCAGCATTTGATACTAGACAACTTATATCGCAAGTATTTGAAGTTAAATCGCTTGCTACACATGGATTTGAAGTTAAACTTTCAACATCGCATTGATTTGAAGCCAAATCATTTGTTTCCCATGGATCTGAAGCCAAACCTTCTACATCGCATTGATTGGAAGCTACATCATTTGTTTCGCATGGAGTTGAAGCTAACTCGGTTAATACGCCAGCATTTGAAACTATATCACTTATATCGCAAGTATTTGAATCTAAATCATTTGTTTCGCTTGGATTTGAAGCTAACTCGATTATTTCGCCAGCATTTGAAGCTATATTATTTATATCGCCAGCATTTGAAGCTACATCACTTATATCGCAAGTATTTGAAGCTAAAGCATTTCTTTCGCATGGATATGAAGCTAAACCTTCTACATCGCATTGATTTGATGCTACAACATGTGTTTCTCATGGATTTGCAGCCAACTCGTTTATTTCGCCAGCATTTGAAGCTATATCACTTATATCGCAAGTATTTGAAACTAAATCATTTGTTTCGCATGAATTTGAAGCTAAACCATGTGTTTCGCATGAATTGGAAGCTAAATTATGTGATTCGCATGGATTTGAAGCTAACTCGTTTGTTTCGCCTGCATTTGAAGCTATATCACTTAAATCACAAGTATTTGAATCAAAATCATTTTTTAACATGGATTTGAAACTAATCCTTCTACATCGCATTGATTTGAAGTTACATCATGTGTTTCGCATGGATTTGAAGGTAACTCGTTTATTTCGCCAGCATTTGAAGCTATATCCCTTATATCGCAAGTATATGAAGCTAAATCATTTGTTTCGCATGGAGTAGAAGCTAAACCTTATACATCGCATTGATTTGAAGGAACATCATGTGTTTCGCATGAATTTGAAGCTAATCTTTCTACATCGCATTGATTTGAAGCTACATCATGTGCTTCGCTTGGATTTGAAGCTAACTCGATTATTTTGCCAGCATTTTAAGCTATATTACATATATCGCAAGTATTTGAAGCTAAATCATTTGTTTCGCATGGACTTGAATAGCTAAATAATCCACACCGCATTGATTTGAAGCTACATCATGTGTATCGCATGGATTTGAAGCTAACTCATTTATTTCGCCATCATTTGAAGCTATATCACTTATATCGCAAGTATTTGAAGCTAAATCATTTGTTTCGCATGGAGTAGAAGCTAAACCTTATACATCGCATTGATTTGAAGGAACATCATGTGTTTCGAATGGATTTGAAGCTAATCTTTCTACATCGCATTGATTTGAAGCTACATCATGTGTTTCGCATGGATTTGAAGCTAACTCGTTTGTTTGACCAGTGTTTGAAGCTAAATCATTTGTTTCGCCTGGATTTGAAGCTAAACCTTCTACATCGCATTGATTTGAAGGTACATCATGTGTTTCGCATGGATTTGAAGCTAACTCGTTCGTTTCGGCTGCATTTGAAGCAATATCATTTATATCGCAAGTATTTGAAGCTAAATCATTTGTTTCTCATGGATTTGAAGCTAAACCTTATACATCGCATTGATATGAAGCTACATGATGTGTTTCGCATGGATTTGAAGCTAACTCGATTGTTTGACCAGTATTTGAAGCTAAATCATTTGTTTCGCCTGGATTTGAAGCTACATCATGTGTTTCGCATGGATTTGAAACAAACTCGTTCGTTTCGCCTGCATTTGAAGCAATATCACTTATATCGCAACTATTTGAAGCTAAATCATTTGTTTCGCATGGATTGGAAGCTAATCTTTCTACATCGCATTGATTTGAAGCTACATCATGTGTTACGCATGGATTTGAAGCAAACTCGTTCGTTTCGCCTGCATTTGAAGCAATATCACTTATATCGCAAGTATTTGAAACTAAATCATTTGTTTCGCGTGGATTTGAAGCTAAACCTTCAACATCGCATTGTTTTGAAGCTACATCATGTGTTTCGCTTGGATTTGTAGCTAACTCGATTATTTCGCCAGCATTTGAAGCTATATTATTTATATCGCAAGTATTTGAAGCTAAATCATTTGTTTCGTCTGGATTTGAAACTAAACAATCTACATCGCATTGATTTGAAGCTACATCATGTGTTTCGCATCTATTTGAAGCTAACTCGATTATTTCGCCAGCATTTGAAGCTACATCACTTATATCGCAAGTATTTGAAGCTAAAGCATTTCTTTCGCATGGATATGAAGCTAAACCTTCTACATCGCATTGATTTGAAGCTACATCATGTGTTTCGCATGGATTTGAAGCAAACTCGTTCGTTTCGCCTGCATTTGAAGCAATATGACTTATATCGCAAGTATTTGAAGCTAAATCATTTGTTACGCGTGGATTTGAAGCTAAACCTTCAAGATCGCTTTGATTTGATCCTACATCATGTGTTTCGCATGCATTTGACGCTAACTCGATTATTTCGCCAGCATTTGATACTAGACAACTTATATCGCAAGTATTTGAAGTTAAATCGCTTGCTACACATGGATTTGAAGTTAAACTTTCAACATCGCATTGATTTGAAGCCAAATCATTTGTTTCCCATGGATCTGAAGCCAAACCTTCTACATCGCATTGATTGGAAGCTACATCATTTGTTTCGCATGGAGTTGAAGCTAACTCGGTTAATTCGCTAGCATTTGAAACTATATCACTTATATCGCAAGTATTTGAATCTAAATCATTTGTTTCGCTTGGATTTGAAGCTAACTCGATTATTTCGCCAGCATTTGAAGCTATATTATTTATATCGCCAGCATTTGAAGCTACATCACTTATATCGCAAGTATTTGAAGCTAAAGCATTTCTTTCGCATGGAGTAGAAGCTAAACCTTATACATCGCATTGATTTGAAGGAACATCATGTGTTTCGCATGGATTTGAAGCTAATCTTTCTACATCGCATTGATTTGAAGCTACATCATGTGCTTCGCTTGGATTTGAAGCTAACTCGATTATTTTGCCAGCATTTTAAGCTATATTACATATATCGCAAGTATTTGAAGCTAAATCATTTGTTTCGCATGGACTTGAATAGCTAAATAATCCACACCGCATTGATTTGAAGCTACATCATGTGTATCGCATGGATTTGAAGCTAACTCATTTATTTCGCCATCATTTGAAGCTATATCACTTATATCGCAAGTATTTGAAGCTAAATCATTTGTTTCGCATGGAGTAGAAGCTAAACCTTATACATCGCATTGATTTGAAGGAACATCATGTGTTTCGAATGGATTTGAAGCTAATCTTTCTACATCGCATTGATTTGAAGCTACATCATGTGTTTCGCATGGATTTGAAGCTAACTCGTTTGTTTGACCAGTATTTGAAGCTAAATCATTTGTTTCGCCTGGATTTGACGCTAAACCTTCTACATCGCATTGATTTGAAGATACATCATGTGTTTCGCATGGATTTGATGCTAACTCGTTCGTTTCGGCTGCATTTGAAGCAATATCACTTATATCGCAAGTATTTGTAGCTAAATCATTTGTTTCGTATGGATTTGAAGCTAAACCTTATACATCGCATTGATTTGAAGCTACATCATGTGTTTCGCATGGGTTTGAAGCTAACTCGATTATTTCGCAAGCATTTGATGCTAGACCACTTAGATCGCAAGTATTTGAAGTTAAATCATTTGTTTCGCGTGGATTTGAAACTAAACCTTCAACATCGCATTGATTTGAAGCTACATCATGTGTTTCGCATGGATTTGAAGCTAATTCGTTCGTTTCGCCTGCATTTGAAGCAATATCACTTCTATCGCAAGTATTTGAAGGTATATCATTTGATTCGCATGGATTTGAAGCTAAACCTTCTACATCGCATTGATTTGAAGCTACATCATGTGTTTCGCCTGCATTTGAAGCAATATCACTTATATCGCAAGTATTTGAAGGTAAATCATTCGATTCGCATGGATTTGAAGCTAACTCGATTATTTCGCAAGCATTTGATGCTATACAACTTATATCGCAAGTATTTGAAGTTAAATCGCTTGCTACACATGGACTTGAAGTAAAACCATCAACATCGCATTGATTTGAAGCTAAATCATTGGTTTCGCATGGAGATGAAGCTAACTCGGTTATTTCGCCAGCATTTGAAGCAATATCGCTTATATCGCAAGTATTTGAAGCTAAATCATTTGATTCGCTCGGATTTGAAGCTAAACCTTCTACATCGCATTAATTTGAAGCTACATCATGTGTTTCGCATGGATTTGATGCAATATCACTTATATCGCAAGTATTTGAAGATATAACATTTGTTTCGCATGAATTCGAAGCTAAACCATGTGTTCCGCATGAATTTGAAGCTAAATTATGTGATTCGCATGGATTTGAAGCTAACTCGTTTATTTCGCCAGCATTGGATGCTAGACCATTTATATCGCAAGTATTTAAAGCTAAATCATTTGTTTCGCATGGATTAGAAGCTAAACCTTCTACATCGCATTGATTTGAAGCTCTATCATGTGTTTCGCATGGATTTCAAGCTAACTCGATTATTTCGCAAGCATTTGATGCTAGACCACTTAGATCGCAAGTATTTGAAGCTAAATCATTTGATTCGCGTAGATTTGAAGCTACACCTTCTACATCGCGATGATTTGAATCTACATCATGTGTTTCGCATGGTTTTGTAGCTAACTCTTTTATTTCGCCAGCATTTGAAGCTATATCACTTATATCGCAAGTATTTGAAGCTAAATCATTTGATTCGCATGGATTTGAAGCTAAACCTTCTACATCGCATTGATTTGAAGCTACATCATGTGTTTCGCATGGATTTGAAGCTAACTCGTTCGTTTCGCCTGCATTTGATGCAATATCACTTATATCGCAAGTATTTGAAGCTAAATCATTTGTTTCGCATGGATTTGAAGCTAATCCTTCTACATCGCATTGATTTGAAGCTACATCAGGTGTTTCGCATGGATTTGAAACTAACTCGTTTATTTTGACAGCATTTGAAGCTATATCACTTATATCGCAAGTATTTGAATCTAAATCATTTGTTTCGCGTGGATTTGAATCTAAACCAGCTACATCGCATTGATTTGAATCTACATCATGTGTTTCGCATGGATTTGTAGGTAACTCGTTTATTTCGCCAGCGTTTGAAGCTGTACCACTTATATCGCAAGTATTTGATTTTAAATCATTTGTTTCGCATGGATTTGAAGCTAAACCTTATACATCGCATTAATTTGAAGCTAAACCTTACACATTGCATTGATTTGAAGCTACATCATGTGTTCCGCATGGATTTGAAGCCAACTAGTCTATTTCGCCAGCATTTGAAGCTATATCACATATATCGCAAGTATTTGAAGCTAAATCGTTTGTTCCACATGGATTTGAAGCTAAACACACTACATCGCATTGATTTGAAGCTACATCATGTGTTTCGCATGGATTTGAAGCTAACGCGTTTGTTTCGCCTGCATTTGAAGCTATATCACTTATATCGCAAGTATTTGAAGCTAAATCATTTGTTTCGCATGGATTTGAAGCTAAACAATATACATCGCATTGATATGAAGGTATAGCATGTGTTTCGCATGGATTTGAAGCTAACTCGTTTATTTCGCCAGCGTTTGAAGCTGTATCACTTATATCGCAAGTATTTGATTTTAAATCATTTGTTTCGCATGGATTTGAAGCTAAACCTTATACATCGCATTAATTTGAAGCTAAACCTTACACATTGCATTGATTTGAAGCTACATCATGTGTTCCGCATGGATTTGAAGCCAACTAGTCTATTTCGCCAGCATTTGAAGCTATATCACATATATCGCAAGTATTTGAAGCTAAATCGTTTGTTCCACATGGATTTGAAACTAAACACACTACATCGCATTAATTTGAAGCTACATCATGTGTTTCGCGTGGATTTGGAGCTAACTCGTTTATTTCGCCTGTATTTGAAGCTATATCACTTATATCGCAAATATTTGAAGCTAAATCATTTGTTTCGCATGGATTTGAAGCTAAACAATCTACATCGCATTGATATGAAGGTATAGCATGTGTTTCGCATGGATTTGAAGCTAACTCGATTATTTCGCCATAATTTGAAACTATATCTCTTATATCGCAAGTATTTGAAGCTAAATCATTTGTTTCGCGTGGATTTGAAGCAAAACCTTCAATATCGCATTGATTTGAAGCTACATCGTGTGTTTCGCATGGATTTGAAGCTAATTCGTTCGTTTCGCCTGCATTTGAAGCAATATCACTTTCATCTCAAGTATTTGAAGGTAAATCATTTGATTCGCATGGATTTGAAGCTAAACCTTCTACATCGCATTGATTTGAAGCTACATCATGTGTTTCGCCTGCATTTGAAGCAATATCACTTATATCGCAAGTATTTGAAGGTAAATCATTCGATTCGCATGGATTTGAAGCTAACTCGATTATTTCGCCAGCATTTGATGCTATACAACTTATATCGCAAGTATTTGAAGTTAAATCGCTTGCTACACAGGGACTTGAAGTAAAACCATCAACATCGCATTGATTTGAAGCTAAATCATTGGTTTCGCATGGAGATGAAGCTAACTCGATTATTTCGCCAGCATTTGAAGCAATATCGCTTATATCGCAAGTATTTGAAGCTAAATCATTTGATTCGCATGGATTTGAAGCTAAACCTTCTACATCGCATTTATTTGAAGCTACAACATGTGTTTCGCGTGGATTTGGAGCTAACTCGTTTATTTCGCCAGCATTTGAAGCTATATCACTTATATCGCAAGTATTTGAAGCTAAATCATTTGTTTCGTATGGATTTGAAGCTAAACCTTATACATCGCATTGATTTGAAGCTACATCATGTGTTTCGCATGGATTTGAAGCTAACTCGATTATTTCGCAAGCATTTGATGCTAGACCACTTAGATCGCAAGTATTTGAAGTTAAATCATTTGTTTCGCGTGGATTTGAAGCTAAACCTTCAACATCGCATTGATTTGAAGCTACATCATGTGTTTCGCATGGATTTGAAGCTAATTCGTTCGTTTCGCCTGCATTTG